>NC_056578.1:33484248-33780724 GCF_018340385.1 Cyprinus carpio
AAAAAAAATGGAAAGGGGAATTTGGGCCAAATAAATTTGGTTTTTTCAGCCCGGTAGGGGGTTGGAAAAACCCCCAAAAAAACCCCGAGCGTTTTTTTTGCGCTGTTCAAAATTTTGGGGGGACGCTATCGGGGTTTTTTTGTTTGGGCCCACTTTAAGGGCCCTTTGCTGGGTAGGGGTCCCAGGGGGGAAGGGGAAAGGGAGGGGGGGGAGTTCCCGGGGGCCCCCAATTTTTAAAAAGAAAAGGTTCAAGTTCCACAAAACTTTTTTTTAAATGTTTTCCAAAAAGTTTTTTGCCTTTTTAAAGATTCTTCCCCCCAAAGGGACCAAAAAAACCCCCCAAATGGGCAACAGTAGTCCAAAAAACAGAAGAAGGGGAGGGGTGAGAGAGGAGAAGGAAAAAAAGAAGGGGGAAGTTTTGGGTCCCCCCAAATTTTTGGGGAAAAAAAAGGGGCGGGGGTTGGGTTGGCCTGTTGGGAAAAAAAAAATAAAAAACTAGGGGGGGTTGGTTTTTTTGGGGGGTAGCCCCGGGTTTAACCAAATAAAAAAACCTAGGGGGGTTGGGGGAAAAAAACCCCAAATTTTCCCTTTTGGGGGGGTTTTTCCCCCCTTTAAACCGGCTTTCCCCCAAAAAAAGGGGGGGGAAACCTAGGAAAAAATTGGGGTTTTAGGTTAAATTAAAAAAAAAAATGAGGCGGGGGGAGGGGGAAAAAAACCGGGCCCAAAAAAAGGTAGAAAAAAAAAAAATTTTCCAATTTTTCAAATGAAAAATTCCCAAAATTTAAAAAGGGGAAAAAAATATTTTTTCCCGTTTAAAAATGTAATTATTTTTATTTTTAAAATTGGGTAAAGGAAGGGGAAAATTTTAGGTTAATTAATCAAATTTAAGGGATCTTGAAAACAAGGGAGGGGCCCAAAAAGGGTTTCTTAAAAAAGAAAAAAAGGGAAGGGAAGGGTTTAAAAAAAACCAAAGCGTATTTTAAGTTCAAAGGAAATTCCAAAACATCCTATGTGGTGTCATAGATTATAAGAAGGCAATTATAAATTCCACTTATCAGGAAGTATTGTTGCTACGTCGGGGAACGCAGGAAAACCCCCCTGGGACTAATTTATTTGAAAATTAAAATAAAAAATTCCAAATCTGTTGGGATTAAATATTGGAAAGAAATTTCAAAAAATCTTCCAAACAACCCATTAATTACTTAGCTTAAAAATAATATTCTGTGATATCATTTAAAAAATCCTAAAGAGGGAAGGGCAGTTTTTATAGGTGAACAAACCAAAAACAACTATTCACACCACACTGCTGTCATATCCAAAAGTAATGGGGAGGTTTGAGAAACAACCATCAATTAATTATTAAACCAAGAAACAAGGAAAAACAAAACACAGTGTTTCAGTGATAGAAGGGAGTAAAAAACAACGGAAAAAGTTTATTTACACATGTTTGCATCATGGTCAACGTTCTTGCAATGGGGAGGGGGGGGGAAAAAAAGAACGATGGAATAGGAAATGGTAGACAAGAGTAAAACAAGGGGACAAAAGAGGTTTTGGGGAGGTGAGGGAAAAAAAAGTTCAGAGTGAAAACCAGGGGGGTGTAAAGGTCACTTCAAAAGGGGGGGGGGTTCACCCAACTGGCAAAAAAAAACCCCACTGTATGTAAGGCCCACCCCAAAAATTGGCTCTATGCTAACCAAAAAAAAAGTTGAGGAAGGAAAAAAAAAAGTGTTAGGGGCATTATGGCTTCAAAAATGGCCAAGGGGTTAGCTTCAGTTAAGTTAGGGGGGCAACTGGCTAGGGGGCATATTGCGTTACAAATAGCTCAAAAAATTTTACCCCAGAAAAAAAGGTATCCTTGGAACCTAGGGTTATGAAAGTGGGTTTGAGGGGATGAGCGAATTGTACAACTGCCCTAAGCTGGTGGAGGTGGTTATCGTGCAAAACGGCTTGGGGGGTTGGCTTAAGTGACAATTGGGGGGAGGGCGCCAAAATCCTCCAAAAGAAAATTGGTGAAGGAAAAACCACAAAAAAAGAAGGTGGGGTTGGACATTGTAAAACTTTTAGCGCTGGTGAAAAAAAACTATCTTCAAGCTCGAAAGGAGTTGTGGGTAGATTTAATCTACAGAATTTTACTGTAGTTAAAATAAAAACACGTTAATTGAAGACATATCGGGCGGGATCCTCGCCACTTGTTGTTTAGCTACAGGACAAAAAAAAAAAAGTACACCATGGATTTATACAACAAATTCTAGGTTGAAGGGCAAGGATTTTCACATGCAGTGCTCCCATAATACATACGTTCGGGGGACACTCTCTCTTCTGGAGCCACGTACGTTTCCAAAAGGTTTTCAATTAGTTTTTAGTGACGAAGTAAACTGGCGCAAAACGAAAGAAAAGGAACATTAATTTTAAAGCTTTGGGTAGATTAAGTCTCAAAAACCCCGGGGGGGGGAGGGGGTGAGATTTACATAGGGGACGAATTTTGAATTGAATGTGGAACCTTTCAACAAAAAAAACAACTCGAACTATTGAAGGCCACTTTTATTTAAAAAGAAAGGGGAAAAACGAGGGGGAACCCGGCTCGGGCTTCCTGTTTATTGTGCGCTTTAGGCGGGTGGGAATTATTTTGGTCATCTTGTCGGACAAAAAAATCAAAAATGGCGTACGTTTGCAGTTCAAACACAACCAATACAACCAACTCGAGTTTCGAGTTCATTTTTCATTCATCCCACCCCACAACTTGGCATTTGCCCCATAATAAAACCAAAAGTTTACTACAAAGTAAAGCACAACAAAAAAACTGTTTTCTCCTGTTCCTTTTTGAATTTCTATTCTTCCGGGAATAAAATTTAGGAAAACAAATACCAAATTTTACAACCACAAACTGTCTTTGGGTAATTATGGTATTTTTGCTTTAGGTACAAAAATTTTGCACGCATCCTTTTAAATTCTCCCACCACCATTTAGTAAGGGACCCAGAATTAGCCTCAACCTTTTATTTTTGAGGACGGGAAAATCGAATCTAAAGATTTCCCCCCGGAATTTGGCTTTAAATGAAAACTTGATTCCAAAATTTTAATTGGGTTTTTATATACGTCATGCAAAACCTGGTTGTCCAGACTAAACCTGTAAAAATTTTCAGTAATAATCCCTTTCCCCATTTCTGTTTATATACTTTCAAATGGCCCTTGAAATGGAAGGGAATACCAAAAAACAAGGAAATTGATTTAATTATTAACAAACTTTAACTAGCTAGGTAAAGGCATAGGGATCTGGGGCTGGGGTAAAAATGTCTTTAACAAATCCATTTAAACCACACCCAAGACAATACTTCAAATACCCTAAATTGGGAAAACAAGGGGAATGAAATTGAGCTAACTCTATTAACATGGGGATCTAAAAAAAACCAATGGGGACATTACAACCACTACATACCAATACATTTTCACAAAAACCACACCACGTACATTACCCACCCACATACAAACAACACACAGTTATGACCACACAAAAGAGGGATGGATTAACGGAATTTGGAACATACACATGACAACAGGTCCCAGGAGTAAAGGTATCGTTAAGATTTCCGGCGACCAAAGACAAAAATCACAAAAAAAAAAAGGTCAGAGATGTTGTTTTTTATCGTTTTGACTGCTTAAAGGGTATCACAATCCTTGCCCCACTTTTATTTTTTTCAGCCAGGGAAATTGGGATAGAGTTTGTTTTGGTTTTAACTTGCAAATTTTTTGTGCGCGCTGAAAAAAAAAGCGAAGGCGGAGAGGATTCCCGATATGTTGTTTTTGGCCTCGTCTCAGGGGGGAAAATTCCCCCGCCGCCCTCGGGTGGTGTGGTTTCCAGAGCCCTGCGGTCGTTTTTTGGATTTCAACGGTACCCCCCCCACCCCCCCCTTTTGGGACAAAAAACCTCCCCCTGGTGGGGGGGAATTGGGGTTGGGTTGCCTGGTTTTTTTAGTTGGAAAGCTTGCTTCGGGAATTCCTTCGGGAATAGTTCCGCAGGGTTTTCCAAAAGACTTTTCGGAAGATTTCTTTGGCAGTCATCCGAACGTTTGCAGTTTTTTTCAACGTAACGGAGTTTTTGAGTTTTTCTTTGGATGGAACAAGGAAAAGACGAAGCGCATAAGCAGGCCGTTGGAGGTAGGTAAGTTTCAAGCAAATGGGAGGCCATTGGGAACGGGAAGGAAAAGGAAGCGTGGCACTGAATTAGTTCAAGGGCAATTTGGAGTTTTTTATCCAAGAGGATTTGGTCCCATCCCCCCACCGGGAACGCCCCCGATCAGATTCCAATGGGATGCTGTTGCAGGGAACTTAGGGGGGGGGGGGGGGACATGCCACCGTTGGGAACTGTTTCTCATTTTGTGCATTGATTAAGGGCATCCTGTGACATTCGTCCATGTGAGATGAACTCCATTGTTGAACTTTGGTTAATACCTTATAAAGTATCATAATATGCACCCCCAATACAGAATTTGGACATTTTCATGTTTAGCTCCAAGTTTAAAGCAAATAACATGAGCTTTCGTTCAACACTAAACTTTTCCATATCTTAAAAAAACACATTTAATAGCACTATATGCTAAAACCAGTAAAACATTGATTAAAGTTGCACCGATTACATTTGAAAACGTCAAACATATATAAGACATAAAACATATTATTTGTGAATATAATTAAACCTTCAGATTTCTCAATGGTTGTCCTTTTGAGATCATTTATTGGAAAAAAAGTTCAGTTTGTAGAAAACTTCCCAACCAAGCATGAAGCAGAGTCATGGGATGGATCCTATATGGATCCTTTGTGTTGATGTCCATTAATTATTAATGATTCCTGTGGGGCCCGCGGGGGTTTCCCCATACGTTGTGATCATGAGATGCTTCTTGATACACAGGGTCCTTGTATCTTGTGAAAAGAGTTAATTGTCGTCAACTCTTGTCTTTTAATCGGAAAACAACAAGGCTGACAGGAAGCTTACACATGATGTCGACGTCACATAATCAGCTCCTGATTAGTTTTTTTCTGATTTGCGGGGGTATTTTCCCAACAAAAGTCCTCTGTTGCGGAATCACGTTGTCACTTTTCTAGTAAATGCAGACATACAACTGAGCATTGTTACTCTTTAGTTAATAATTAATGGAGTTCAGAATGTGCAGATGGGAGGAAATAGGCTCTTTTAATTCCTTTGGGAGAAGTAGCCGATTCTGCAGTTATTGGTGTGACTGTTCACCGAGGTCCTACACCACATACGTAACGCACACAGACTGCATACGCACTGCAGACGGAGTATGTGTGAAACAGGTGTGAGTCTTGTCGAGGTTTTTTTTTGGGAAGCTTGGTAATTTCACAGTAGGCATAAACACAGGTTCGAAGACTCGTTCTCGCCTCCTACAGTGCAATTAGTCTAGGTATACATCTGCGCTAAACTATCACGGTGAAAGTCATCATAGCTTGCGTAGTATAGACCCAGCACCCAAACCAACTTTGAGAATAGATTAACGGCGATATTTTTTTTATCGCCCGATAAGAGTCTCACGTTAACGCAGCACGTTAACGCAGATAACGGCCCACCAATTAATATATATATATATATATATATTATATATATATATATTTATAGTATAATTTGTAACATAAATGTCTTTATGTTTCATCATTTGTAACATAAATGTCTTTGTGCTTCCCAAACCTGTCCTGGAGGCCCCCCTGCCCTGCACCTTTGTATGTCTCCCTTATCTTACACACCTGATTCCACTCATCAGCTCATTAGTAGAGACTGCAAGAACTAAATTGGGTGTATCTGATTAGGGAGACATACAAAATTTTATTATTCTTAGTACTGCTTTCTGTTCTTTCAATCGCTTTACGTATACGTCGACATTCCATGCTCATTATTGTGAAATCCGCGAGACACAACAAAAACACAGCTCCGATCATAGCGTCCTCCATCCTCCTGTTGTTAATGTTGTTCCCTTTCAAAAGCTACTCTAGATGCTGTGCTCAATAGGGCTAATGAGAACATTCTTTGTTCGACCGGTTGCGAAGCACGTGTGTCAAACACGCCAAGAATTGGCTTAAATAACCTCGGTGAGTTACGTCATTGATTACGTGCACCTGCAGGTTATAAATAGACGTGAAACGGACACATTCTCAGGTTTCTTTGTCTTCGAGACCACTTTGTGTGTGTGTGTTGTCCTGTGTTGTTTAAAAGAGAGAGAGAGAAAAAAGAAAGAAATAAGATCATGTCAAGTGCATCAGTTAGGAGATGCTTGCCACCGTGTGCACAAGTTATCCCGGACGATGGTCTGCATGATTATTGTTTGGAGTGCCTCGGGGAAGAGCATGCAATTGCTGCTGTTGAGGACGCTGAGTGTGAGCACTGTGAATTATTTCCCATCGGGGTGCTCCGCTCGAGGCTTGCTTTCTTTCTCGAGGCGCGAGCCTCGGGGTCCTCATTAGGATCGTGGGGCTCGCGCGTCGAGCTGGCTGAGAGATGAGGACCGCGCGAGTCTCCTCTCTCTCTCACACTCTCCCCTGATCGCGAAGTCCCTGCCCCCGCTGCTGAAGCATGCCCCGGCACTTCTTCAGAGTGAGACGAGGACACGGGTTCTCTTGCCTCTGGCGATATGGAGACCGAGAGCACTGCCTCTGAGCGCTCCTCGCGCAACAACAAAGCGTTTGGGGAGTTACTCGAGGTGGTGACTAACGCAGTGGCCAGGCTTAAGTTAGACTGGCCACAGGAGCCAGAGAACCCCAGGCACTCTAAATTAGACTACAGATTTTTCTCAGGTGGCCAGGGAGGGGAAATCCCAACATCAATCTCTCCCCTTTTTCCAGACCTCCATGACGAGTTATCCCGTTCGTGGAGTAAGCCTTACTCTTCACGTATATTTGTACCCACAACGTCAATTTATTCTACTATAGTATAGCGCAGGGATATGTGGCGATGCCTCAGGTCGAGGAGACACTCGTGGACTATCTCTCCCCTGGGAGTTCGTCGTCACTTAAGCAGTCAACCTTCCCCACCAAGCCTTGCAGAATAAAATCGTCGCTGGTGGGGAAGGCATTTCAAGTAGCTGGTCAGGCTGGTGCTGCCCTGCACACCATGGTGGTTCTGCAGGCATACCAGGCTGACCTGCTGAAGGACCTGAACACGGGCGGGAGTATTAGTGAGGAGGCGGTTTCAGAGCTGCGCTGAGCCACGGATCTGTCTCTTCGTGCGACCAAGTAGATGGCCCGTGCCATTGACCATTCTATGGCTGCACTGGTTGCCACGGAGACACCTGTGGCTCAACCTCATGGGCATCAAGGATAGGGACAAAGTTGTCCCTTCTTGATACCCCCGTGTTGCCCTCTGGCCTATTCGGCGATTCCAAGAATATGGTTGTCACTAGGTTCAGGGAAGCCAAGAGACATGCAGAAGCTTTCGATAAGTTTCTTTCCCGCCGTGCCACCCAGCCCCGACCCAATCCAGTCTCTCTGCGGTGAGAGTCGCAGAAGCAGAGTGTGGCGAGCCTTGTGCCCCCTCGTAGGGACTGGGGAGCGGCTCGCCGATCTCAGCAGCCCAGCAAGAGGCCGGATCTGAGGACGGTTATTTTGTCCAAAAAAAAGTTTGTGAAAAGTTCCAACAGAAAGTAGATGCTCCTTCCTGACACCCTCAGGGGGCCGTTGTACAATCTCTGCCACCACTGGTGTTTCGGGGAGCAGCGGCCTCCAGCGAAATGTTACATGCTTGGTTGCCTCCTGCCACATTTCAGGATACAGGACATCTAACATCCCCCCCAACCAAACGAAGTGTCAAAATTTGTGCCCTTTTCGGAGAAGCTGGCAGCGTGGAAGCTACTGCCAAATATCTCCCCATGGGTAGAAAGGACTGTAGCGAAAAGGCTACAGGATTCAGCTTGCATATCGCCCTCCGCGTTTCAAAGCCGTGGTCTCCACTTCCGTGAAACTGGAACGAGTGCATTTGTTGACACAGGAATTGCAACGCTGTTGGACAAAGGGGCCATAGAACATGTTCCCCTGCCAGACAGACAGTCAGGCTATTACAGCCAGTATTTTCTTGTTCCCAAGAAAGACGGGGGGTTGCATCCGATTTTAGATCTTCACGGGTTGAACCACTACTGATTGGTTCGTGACTATCGATCTCAAGGACATGTATTTTCACATCGAGATCTTACCACAACACATGAAGTTCCTGAGGTTCGCTTTCAGGGGCGAAGCTTACAAGTATCAGGTTCTTCCATTCGGCCTAGCCTTGTCACCCCGCACGTACACGAAATGCATGGATGCAGCTCTGGCTCCTCTACGACTCCAGGGCATCCGCATTTTGAACTACATAGATGAATGGCTGATACTGGCTCAGTCTCAGGAGCTAGCGCTTCATTCTAGCTCATCTCGAATCTCTGGGGTTGAGACTCAATGCCAAGAAAAGCATTCTCTCTCCTGCTCAGAGGACAACTTATTTGGGGGTGGTATGGGATTCGGTCATGATGCGGGCACAGCTTTCTCCTGCATGCATCGAATCAAATCTAATCATCGAATCTAAACACCATAAAGAACATCACGCTAGGCCAGGAAGTCACTTTTCATCACTTTCAAAGAGTTCTAGGTCTCATGACAGCTGCATCCACGGTGATACCTTTAGGCCTCCTGCACATGAAATTGTTTCAGTTGTGGCTCAGAGCCAGGGGATGCTAATGACAGACGCTTCCTTCACGGGCTGGGGAGTGGTCTTAGATGGGTCTGTCGACAGGGGTCTCGCCTCTTACTGATAGCGCCCCATTGGCCGACCAGAGAATGGTTCTCAGATCTAATATCCCTCCTCAATGGCTCGCTGTGGGCGATTCTGGTCGGGAGAGATCAGATCTCCTATCTCAGGCACAGGGTACAGTATTTCATCCCTGGCCCGAGCTCTGGAACCTTCACGTCTGGCCCCTGAGTGGGACCAACTAAGAGATGCTGGCCTTCCAGCTGACGTTGTAGAGACTATTCTAAGTGCTAGGGCTCCCTCCTCTAGAACAACTTATGCCCTCAGATGGCATGTTTTCAAGGGTTGGTGCATGACACACCATGTAGACCTGGCTCACTGCCAAGTTGTTTCAGTGCTGGAGTTTAGAAATTGCAAGAGAAATTGTCCTCAGGCACATGCCCTAGTACTCTCAGAACCTACGTGGCTGCTAATTTGGCTTGCCATGCTTTGATTGACGGGGTTTCTGTGGGAAAGCACCCTCTAGTCGCCCGCTTCATTCGTGGGGCTAAGTGGTTGAGGCCACCCACTAGAGCTACGGTCCCTTCATGGGATTTAGCCGTAGTGCTCAAAGGGCTGGCTGGCACCCCTATCGAACCATTAGAATCAGGGCCTGCCAGGCTTCTGACTCTAAAGATGGTTTTTCTTATGGCCATTACCTCTCTAAAGAGAATTGGGGATTTACAGGCTTTGTCAGTCCTGCCATCCTGTTTAGATTTTGCCCCTGGGCGAGTCAAAGCTATTTTGCATCCTCACCCTAATTATCTTCCTAAAGTTCCTTTCTCGACCATACATCCAGTCATTCTCGAAGCCTTCTGTCCTCCACCATTCACGCCACTGGAGCAGGAAAGAATTCACTTACTGTGTCCAGTACGTGCTCTTCAGATTACATCCACCGCACTAGCCAGTGGCGTAAGTTGGAGCAGCTTTTTATAAGCCATGGAGGCTGCAACCGGGGGGCAGCTGTCACTAGGCAAACAATTTCACATTGGGTGAGGGATGCTATTGCCCTAGCCTATGAGGCACGTGGTCAAACTTTGCCTCTAGGAGTTAGGGCCCATTCAACCAGGGGGGTTGCATCTTCAATGGCTTTAGCAAGAGGTGCGCCCTTGCAGCAAGTGTGTGATGCGGCAGGTTGGTCCTCTCCGCACACATTTGTCAGATTCTATAGGTTGGATGTTCATGCTACTCCGGGTTTACAGGTCCTTGAGTCAACATCCCAGAGTCATGTCTGAGACCTCTTCGATGTTTTTGCGCACACACTACACAACCCTGGGGCTCCAGACACTTCCAGTGCAGCGGCGTTGGTATTCTCGTTCCCATTAGCGCTATTGAGCGCAGCATCGAGAGTAGCTTTTGAAAGGGAACATTTTGGGTTACTTGACTGTAACCCTGTTCCCTGAAAAAGCGGGAACGAGATGCTGCGCCTCAATGCCGCATTGTCGACATGCCTGGACGTCTCTTCAAACAAAGGGGTAACCTGAGGATGTGTCCGTTTCACGTCTATTTATAACCTGCAGGTGCACGTAATCAATGATGTAACTCACAGAGGTTATTTAAGCCAATTCTTGGTGTGTTTGACACACATGCTTCGCAACCGGTCGAACAAAGAATGTTCTCATTAGCGCTATTGAGAGCAGCATCTCGTTCCCGCTTTTTCAGGGAACAGGGTTACAGTCAAGTAACCCGAGACGTTCTTTGTTTTTTTTTTTGAACTTTGTTGGGATCAGGTATAAATTTAGGTAAGCTTAGGTGTCTTCCTAGTACACACTCTTGGTGCAAGTGCAACCCTTTAAATGGTACTGGGAAACAGTTCGCGCAAAATCGTCCCAGTACTTTAGTACTGTACATTTAGTTCTGGAACTAAAGTGGTGCGAAAGGCCCTAATGTGCAGGGCAGGGGGTCCTTCAGGACAGATTTGGGAATTACTGTGGTAGAGTATATAGACAAACTTGTATCAGTATGCAGTACTACAGTATATCAGCATAACCATATTCAAGATATGGAGATGTTAAAGGGATAGTTCACCCAAAAATTCTGTCATCATTTACTCACCCTCATGTCATTCTAAACCTGTATGAGTTGATTTCTTATGTTGAACATAAAGTAAGATATTTTGAAGATTGCTGGTAATCAAACAGTTGGTGGTGCCCACTGACTTTCATAGTAGGAAAATAAATACTATGGAAGTCAATGGGAACCACCAACTGTTTGATTACCAGCAATCTTCAAAATACCTTCTTTTATGTTAGGTATAAGAAAGCAATTCATACATTCATTTGGAACGACATGAGGGTGAGTAAATGATGACAGAATTTATTTTTGGGTGAACTATACCTTTACGTGTATGTAAGCCATAATTCAGAAGTCTCTGTGTTTGTGTGTTTAAGAACCTAGGGAAATGATCACAGAGCACAGGGCACAAAGAAGAGGCATAGAATATATGAGAAAAAGAGTAACTAAGATAAAGACGTTTAGGGGGAGATGGAGATGCAGACAGAGAGACAGTCTAGACCAGTGTTTCCCTACCACTGTGTCGTGGTACACTAGTGTGCCATGACAGGTTGTCAGGTGTGCCATGAAAAAAAAAACATTCAATCTTTATTATATTTCGTTATTATTATTATTATTATTATTTTAAATCAATGGTATTGATCATCTCTACGTCCGTTTGTGGGTTTTACAAATATTTAACCAATGAAAAGCATTCAAAAGACCTTGCAACGCCATTAGATCCTCAAACTGTCAGTGAAACCCAGTGTTGGGTAAGTTACTCAAAACAAGTAACTGATTACAAATTACTTATTACTACTTGAAAATTGTAATTTGATTACATTACTGATTACTGCATGTAAAAAGTAGATTAAATCAGATTACTAATTACTCGATTTTTAAGTTAATTTGAAAACATATAAAACCAAAAAACAAACAAACAGCAACAAAAAAATCTTCAAAGTGAAAATTGTAGTTCCCTTTCAGTCGGTCACTCTACTTCAGCGTTGCAGAGAGACAAGCGAGTGTTAGTTAAGGCACAGCAGCGGTAGTCACAGTCTCACGGAGGAGAGAAAAAAGGATCATCCTTGTGCAGACAGCCACACCAGGAGTGTGCAGTGGCCAGCTCACCTGTGTGCTTCAGCACAAAAGAGCATTTCTCTAAAAGAGCAACACGGGTGATTGAGTCTTTTTAAAGATGTCTTATCACCCGTGCGTTTCTGGGTGCAGTCGCAATCTGGTGCCTCGGGATGGTTACAATCACTGTCTCACGTGTCTGGGCATTAAGCATGCAGAGCAAGCATTCATGGATGGTGCATGTTCTATTTGTGGGGACATGCCCATCTCGGAGTTGCACAAAAGACTTCAGGCAGAGTCCCTCTGCCTCTGCCGCGATTCAGTGTTCGTCCCGGCAATTGGGGCGGCGCTGTGTCTGGTGGAGTCAGAGGTGATTTGAGGATCATGGTGATGGCTTCCCCAGAGGGAGTTCGTCAACCCTGAAGCACTCCACAGCTGGTAGAGCGACCGCAGGGATGCAATGGCCCCTCTACAGGGTGGAGGAAGCCAGCCATTTCCTTTGGTTCGCCCACTCGAGACCAGATGTCGATCGCTGCATCAGAGGGTGAGCTCTCTCACCGGGGATGACAACCCGACTGCGTTGCCCCCTTCGGGTGTGACTGCTTTGTCTGAGCCAGAACCAGAGATGACGACTATGCTTTCCTGGGCTGCCAAGAATGTCTGGCTTGCGTGGAATCCTCCACCGCATCCCCATCCTTTGAGGCTGGATGAGTGGTTTCTCGGTGGAGGTTGCGCTGCTTTTCAGCACCCCCTTCTGGTTCCATTTTTTTCCAGAGGTGCATGAGGAGCTTACAAGATTGTGGAAGGCACCTTTTACTGTCCAAAAAAAATCTTTTCGCTCATCCGCTCTCTCCACCCTTGATGGTGAAGCCGCTTTGGGGTACATGGGCATTTCCTCAGTGGAGCAGTTGATGGCCATACAACTGTGTCAGATGGCCGCTACCACTCTGCGGGGTGACCCGTGTCAATGCCCCGTCATGCGTGCAGAAATCGCAGTCCTACTGGCGAAGGATGCCATAGAGCCAGCCCTTCCAGCTGATATGAGGTCGGGATTTAAAGCCCTTACTTCATTGTGCCCAGGAAAACTGGTGGGTTACAACCGATCTTGGATCAGCGAGTTTTTAACTGTGCGCTTCACAAGCTGCTATTCAAGATATTGATGCAGAAATGCATCTTCGAGTGCATCTGTCCCCAAGATTGGTTTGCAGCGATCGACCTGAAGGATGGATCCTGGAGTTGGATTCGGTCAGCCAGACAGCAGGCCTCACACAGGAACGTGCTCATGCGGTGGTGAACTGCCTCAAGACTTTATCAGGCAGGACGGCGGTCCCACTGAAATTCTTTCAGAGGCTCCTGGGGCATATGGCTGCAGCTGCGGTGGTAGTTCCACTCGGTCTGCTCCATATGAGAAGGATTCAGCACTGGCTCCATGGCCGAGTCCTGAGGTGGGCGTGGCAACACGGTACTCACCGGGTTCAGATTACACATGCCTGCTGCAGAACCTTCAGCCCATGGTCAGATCCCTTGTTTCTCCGTGCAGGGGGTGCCCCTGAAACAGGTATACAGGCATGCTGTGGTATTCACAGATGCCTCGGCCACCGGTTGGGGGGCCACATACAATGAGCACGCACTGTCAGGGGTTTGGACGGGTCCCCAACTGCGTTGGCATATCAATTGCCTCAAGTTGCTAACAGTATGCTAGGCGCCTTTGCGGCAGGGACATTCTGGTCCACACAGACAACACTGTGACCATTGTGTATATCAATATGCAAGGTGGTTTACACTCCCGTTGCATGTCGCAATTCGCCTGCCACCTCCACCTGTGGAGTCAGAAGCATCTGAGGTCCCTTCATGCCATCCACATCCTGGGAGTGTTCAATCGGGCAGCCGACGAGCTGTCTCGAGCAGCACTTCCAGGAGAGTGGAGACTCCACCTGATCTGGAGACGGTTCGGAGTTGACCAGGTAGACCTGTTTGCATCTCCAGAAACCACCCACTGCTGGCACAGACACACTGGCACACAGCTGGCCTGCGCAAATATGCATTCCCCCCAGTGAGCCTGCTTACACAGACACTGTGCAAGATCAGGGAGGACGAGGAGCAGGTCTTGTTAGTGGCTCCATATTGGCCCAACAGGACCTGGTTCCCGGAACTCATGCTCCTCGCGAGAGCCCCTCCCTGGCCGATTCCTCTGAGGAATGATCTGCTGTCTCAGAGATGGGGCACCCTTTGGCACCCGTGTCCAGACCTGTGGAAACTCCATGTGTCTGCCGTTGCTGCTATTTCGGCCCATCACAACCCTATAGGTGGGGAGGCGTGATCTGGTCATCAGGTTTCTTAGGGGGGCCAGGAGGTTAAATCCACCTAGGCCTCCCCCCTTCCCTTTTGGGATTTGGGATTTTACAAGATGCCCCCTTCGAGCCTTTGCAGTCAGTAGAATTGAAGTTTCTTTCTATGAAAACCCTGCTCCTGACTGTGTTGGCCTCGATCAAGTGGATGGGGGACCTGCAGGCATTTTCGGTTGATGAATCATGCCTTGAGTTTGGGCCGGCTGATTGCAACACTGAGACCCCAGCCCTGCTACATGCCCAATGTTTCCTACAAACTCCCTTCGGGGATCAGGTGGTGAACCTGCAACCTAGGGGTGTCACATCAACCTTGGCGCTAGCTCGTGGTGCCTCGCTAGCGCTGGGCGGCTCCTAACAAGTTTGCTAGGTTCTATAGCCTGCGTGTCGAACCAGTTTCCTCCTGTGTTCTCACCTCAAACTGGTAGTGGCACTGAGAGGCCCGGTTCAGTGTCAGCTTGCGGTGTCCTGGAGGCCTAGTTCTCCAGAGAGTCCCCTAACAGGGCAGACCCTGTCGAGTCCACCAGCATTCCAGCGGCCAGATGTGGCAGAGCGTCTGGCACCAGGCCCTTCAGCCAATGAATTCCTGAAATCTGGTGTGAGGCTAGTGCCCATATGAGTGACCCGGTTTGGTTCCCATATGTGTATTTCCATGGTACAGTTACTAAGGCTGTGGTTCCCCTGGCAGACCACGTCCTGCCGGCTCTAAATGATCTCCAGAGACTTCTATGAGCAGTAGGGCCACTCGGGGTTACTCCACGTGTGTAAATGTCACTTAACCCCCTATAGGTGGAGGTGACTCCACAGTGTGTCCTCTTCCAAATGGAATGACATGCTTTCCCAGTGTTATCCAAGTCCTACTGTTGGGTTGCGAGGAACAGCTGTCCTACTGTTGGGTTGTGTAGAGCCCAGTCCTATCGTCTGCTTTATAGGAAGGATCAGGGAGGCCTACACAGGGTAATGGAGGGGGGCAGCACCTGTGGTGTGTTGGTAGGGATCCCAATTTGTCACCGACGTGACGTCGAGAGTGACTGACTGAAAGGGAACATCTTGGTTACGTATGTAACCCTGATTCCCTGAAGGAGGGAAAGGATACATCTCGTCCCGTCTCCACAGTTGCTGTACCACCGCTGAGCTGCCGGATCACCGGCTCAGCTCCTCAGCGAAAGCATGAACGAATGCGGTGCACCTGCTGCCTCTTATACTCATGTTGTGATCAGTGGCAGCTGGATGCAATAATCGCATGCCAATGTGCATTGGCTCATTTAGTTTACACTCGAAGTGGATTGGTTTCTCTGGCGAGATCCCAATTTGTCGGTCATCACTGACGTGACTAACTGTGTGAGCATTTAAAGACGAAAACGATTCTGATAACATTTGAAAACAGTATTGATGAACATACAGTACATATTTGAATGCTAAAAATGAATCTTGCTTCTTTGTTTACGGACAAGATGTGGGGGCATTTACAGGTTTGCGCATTCCATGTGGATGATAACAGTATGAGTAGCTCGCGCTGCGGTGGGCGTGATCACATTACAGATAATAAGCTCAGACGGGAAAGACTGGACCTCGCATTGGTTTCATACGGATTACTTCATCAGAGAATATTTGTTTTAGTTAAGACTTACTTAATTTAAAAGTAGACACTTTAAGCTTTCCATAGATAAAGTATTCGCTGAGTTTTGGTTCATTTTAGTGATGCGGCTGAAAGCGCACCCTGTTTGTTTTCTTTATTTTACAAAAGCACAATCTACTGTTGATATTGTGAGTGTACACAAATAAAAGTAGACCCTTCATAGATTCAAATGATGTAATAAACGTTTATGCATTATCAAAAATGGCTTTTCGTTGTTATCATGAAAAAATGCAAGTGATCGCGCCACCGCCTCCGTTGACCCCGCACAAAACGTGATTTTAAAAGGCATATAATTTTTCTTTCTTAATACTACATTTTTAACATAAGTAACACAATTATATTGATTTTAGTAACTATAATCAAATTACACAAATTTAAAATGTAATACATTACATTACTGCGTTATCAGAAAAGGTAATTAGATTACGGTATTGCGTTGTTTTGTAACGCGTTATAACCAACTCTGGTGAAACCTTGTAACTCCACCTGCCTCCATTCGGAATGCAAGGGTAAATGAACTGATGTTTGAATAAGTACAGCGTTTTCTTTACTCAAGAAACACTGTCTATAAAGGCTAACTTGTGTGTGTGTGTGTGTGTGTGTGTGTGTGTGTGTGTGTGTGCGCGTGTGTGTATCTTTTTTGTGCGGAGAAGAGATATGTTTTATATATCCTGTGCACAGCGCTTCATCTTTTATAATCATGACTATATATGTTTGTGGATGGAGACTCATTCACCGACTACAGGCTCTAATACCCATTTGCACGCGCGCGCGTGTGTCTGTGTGTGAAATGCGGTGCTGAAGTGAAATAGCTGGGGCAGTTTGATGTTAGGCTGCCTCATAACCCGTGGGTCGGGTTGGGGCGGGTAAAGAAATTTTACTTTATTTGCGGGGCGGGCTGGGGCGGGCCAGATAATTTCATAAAAGCTGGACCCACGGGCTGGAAAAAAAACCGACCCACGCATCACTAGTGAGTACTACTTTTAATATAATACTAATATGCCATTTTGAAGCAATTGCATGTTTGTTTCAATTTTGCTGTATTTCAGTACTTAGTGGTGTGCCATGGATTTTTACTGATCAAAACTGTGCCATTGATAAAAAAAAATAAAACAGGTTTGGAAACACTGGTCTGGACATGCTATGGTGTCTTCTAGTTAGCCAGTGGTGAAACCATCACATCAACCAAGTTAAGGGTGTCATAATTTTTATATGTGAAAAGAGATGTACATATCAATGTTTTATGATACACCTGATATTTTGGGCTAGGGTTACTTAGTAAACAATACAGAAAAATATTGCAGTACCAAAAATTTAAATTTAAATACCAGAATTGCACAAATTGTGTTATAATAGCCTATAGCATAATGGTTTTTATTTAATTCTTTTTTTCTGTTTTTGTTTTTCGAAGGCTGGCCATTTTTGTCCAGAAACACCATAGTAGGTAAAGGATTTTCAAAAGGATCAATCAAACCCTACTTTGGACAAATCAGAATTCTACAGAACTGTACCTGTTTTAACAAAAGTTACTGACTGCAGCTTTAACATCAAGGCCTAATGTCCTCTGTGGTGGCAGAGAAACCACGACATGAAATGGGCGGACAGCACAATACGGCTGTGTTCATTGTCTTATTTGCCAAGTTCAATGTTCTATAAAAAGACTGGTTTAATGCATAGCCTACTCTTTCAGCCAAGACACCACATAGTGAAGTGGGCTGATGGTGCAATAGATGGATCAGTGTGCATTGTCCTATATGCTAAGTTTAAAGGGGTCCTGTTATGCTCTTCTACAAAGTCTTGATTTTGTTTTGGAGGTGTACTAGAACATTCTTTTATGCTTGGTGTTTTGAAAAACGCATTACTTTTCACTAAATTTACATGATTAAAATACCTTTCTCTCCAGCCTGGCAAAAACCTCGCAGATGCTCAATGCTCAAAAACCTGTAATATGGTGCTAAGAATATCCTGAGAAAAAACCTGCAGTATAACCTGTATTTTTGCATAATGTAAAAGTGCACCTTGAATTCATTTAGTTGCATTTGACATTCACTAAAGAATCACTAAAAAGCTACCATGAAAACACACTTCTTGTATAATTTTTTTTTTTTTTTTTCTATATAGAAAACAAAATATGGGGCAAAAGTCTGGGAAATGCTAATAATATTTTTCCATACTCTGCTTTATTTTTTACATACTTTGCCAGACCTGGAAATGACTAAAATTAAATACCATACTTTTCCAAACTGCGTGGGAACCCTGTCTTTGTAAAACTGGAAAAAGATAGCAATGCACCCCAGTCACACTGTGAAAAACATATTTATTAAAATAAATGTATTTATTCATTTATAAATGTATTAAATGTGCATTCCTCTTTTTGCACATTATTCACTTCATCTGCTGTACCAGCAATCAGAGGTCAAGTATCCAATGGCTCCAACAGTCTCAGAGTGTGTTCATTGAATATACATACACTTTAATGTTATGGTAATGAGTGAGCACTTGAGTGAGCAATTGAAATCTCTTCAGCTCAACAGTTTAACCAAATTCTGCAATAAGACACCAGAGCCTGGTTATCAGAGCATTCATCATAACAGCAACAAAAGGTACACTTCTCCATCACATTTGTCATAAGAAAAAATATTCCAGTTATCCAAACTTCCAGAGAGTAGTCTTCTTCTCCAAGCCTTTTTAGTAGATACACACAATTAGAATTAAATTGTTAATTAACCCTTATAATGAAAATTTTGTCATTAATCACTTTCGCTATGTTATGATGTTCTACACGTTAGCCTAGTGGTAGCTCGTTTTGCCAATCAAAAGAAAGGGTTACAGGGTTACATTGTCTGTTTGATTACGTCTTTAATTTATTTTTCCATACATTTCTGCCATATGCACATAAACTGACAGTCACCACTAATAAGCTACAACTAAATATTGTAGAAACTTAATTTTGCTTTGCAACAATTTGTATTGTAAAAAGCGCTATACAAATTTACTTGAATTGAATTGAATTACAGTAGATCTCTTGCTGTAAGACCCCTTTTACCTGCTGACTGGCAAACTAAGGCAGGGTTGTCGTAAGAATTTTACACAGGAGTGGCCTTCATTTAGCCACTCTACCACTGAGATTCAGTTGATGGAGTGCTGCACAGATGTTTTTTCATCCCACAAATGTTCCCATCTACATATTGGAACACATTTCAAGTCATAGTTCACCCAAAAAAGAAAAAAAAAATCAGTCATCATTGATTCACTCACTCTCATGTTGCTCCAAACCTGTAAAGACCATGCTGGGCAGATTGTTCATGATTCTTCTCTCACCAATCCAATGAAAGTGAATTGTTAAAGGATCTGCTCTTATTTTGATATATTCCTTCAACCATAATTCAGTATAGAAATGGTCGCAGAGAATTTTAGACTTAAATAATTTTGAACATAAATGAAACATGACAAAACAATTATGAGCCTAAAAAACAGCCTTTCTGAGACAAAAATATGAACTTATGTATGTATTTGTGAAACAAAGATGTTTTTGTGTCACCTCTAAAGCATCTGTTTCTAAGCAGTGTCTCAATTTGTGTGCACGTTTTTTCATTCACTGGTTCCCTATATAATGAGCTATGTGGGTTTTACTATAGTGAATTACACATGCCTGAACCAGTAAGAATTTTTTAAATGGCTCTAGGGCCCATTTATCATCTGAACAATGAAGGAGCTGAATACTTACAATAATTAATAATTCTTTTTTTAAAACCTTTCAAAAACTTTATTTTTAAAGTCACCAATAAATCAGAATTGATAGTTATTTTTAATATATATATATTTAATTTAACTGTTTTAATTATAATGATTCATCCATGCATATGATTATTTTATTTTATTTTTTTTTACATTTCATGTGCCCCTGTGATCTTTACTCAAAAACTCTGTGTCCCCTCCACTTGATGACATGTACAAAACCATCTGGGCAATAATTTCCCCCCATCCAGCAATCTGTCACAATCAGATTTGCCTTGATCTTTTGACATATAAGAGGTTTTGTACCAATAAAAGATCCTGCAAGTGTCATAGCTTAAAATGTCTTCCTCGTTATAAAAAACAACAACAAAAACATTTAGGTAATCAAGCTCCAAAAACGGCTCATTTAGATTCTGTGGGATTTGTGACATCACACTGGCAAAATACATTTGAATATGACTGCTTCTTGATATCATCACACTATAGGCCCTGCCCACTGGCATTCAGTCCGTAACAGCTGACACATGTCTACAACTGATGCAAGGGTCAGTTACAAAAATAAACTATTATAATAACTGTTTTTAATTATCATCTAATTCATCAAATTTAATGTTCAACTCAAACCGAGCTGCACAAAATTTTAAACTGCACATAAGGCAGTTTTATTTTAACTTTTTACTAACAGACAAATTATAACACATTTATTTAAACACATTAAATACTAAAGACAACAGGTTAAGTAAAAATATAATGAATATGTAATATATAGGAGCAAAATGCTCCTCTCTAGAGTTACTTTTCTAGCAGACTAACAAAGTTTATAAACATTGAATGGCTTTCCTGAGATAAATGTGAAGTTATGTGACATTGTTTACAAGCTGAATAGCTGACACTCTTTTGTATTTGAAACACCTGACAGATCATGTTAGAGAAACTAAAGCAGATAGTTTTGTAAACGAGACAACAACGGAGAGTTTGCAAAAACAAACAAACAAACAAAAAAATTTGTTAAAAGATGAAGCAGCTCCTGCTTTAAATGGCCGTTTATTGACAAGCATTAAAGGAGCCGCCCTCTCGAAACATAATTTCAGACAGAGGGTCGAAAATAATAGTTTTTGTAATTATATTTAACTATTTTTGTAAGAAAAAATTATACTTTTAACAGTATAAGTGAACCTCAAGGAAAAAATCCATGTCATGACCCTTTATGTTATGTTTACACTGACAGTGATTCAGAGTCAGACTGAATCAGAGTTCAATTGCCCACTTTACTGTCAATATTGAGAAAGTAGCAGTTTTAATTTAATTTCAAACAATCAAAATTGATTACAGTTTATTATAAAGTATAATGTATGAAAGTACATTTACATTTAATCATTTGGCAGACGCTTTTATCCAAAGCGACTTACAAATGAGAACAATAGAAGCAATCAGATCAACAAGAGAACAACAACGGTATACAAGTGCCATGACAAGTCTCAGTTAGGTCTAGTACAGAACACGTAGCCAGGTGAGCCAGGGTTTATTTATTTATTTTAAGAATATGATAGACAAGAAAAGAAAAGGTAAGTACTAGTATTAGTTGGTTAAGTGCTGGTGAAAAAATATGAGTCTTTTAGATGTTTTTTGAAAATGAGTAAAGACTCAGCTGTTCGAATTAAGATCGGGGGGTCATTCCACCAGCTGGGCGCAGTCCAGGAAAAGGTCAGTGAGAGTGATTTTGAAACTCTTTGGGATGGCAACACAAGGCGTCATTTCACTTGCAGAGCGCAAACTTCTGGAGGGCGCATAAGATTGAACTAATGAGCTTAGGTATGTTGGTGCCGTGCCAGTGGTCGTCTTGTAGGCAAGCCATCAGTACCTTGAATTTGATGCGAGCGCTACTGGTAGCCAGTGTAACCTGATGAGGAGAGGAGTAACGTGAGCAGTTTTTGACTCATTGAAGACAACCCTGGCTGCTGCATTCTGGATCAGTTTGCAGAGGCTTGAGAGTACATGCAGAAGGCCCGCCAGGAGAGCATTACAATAGTCCAGTCTGGAGAGAACAAGAGCTTGGACAAGAAGGTTTGGTGGCTTGCTCTGACAGGAAGGGTCTAATCTTTCCTAATGTTGGGAAGACAGGCTGAAATGCAACTACCGTTGGGTCATCTGGTTGGAATGAGAAGTAGAGTTGAGTGTCATCAGTGTAGCAGTGATAGGAAAGCCATGCTTCTGAATGACAGATCCTAAATGACGTCATGTAGATGGAGAAGAGAAGTGGTCCAAGTACTGAGCCTTGAGGTACCCCAGTAGCAAGTTGTTGTGACTTAAAAACTTCACCCCTCCAAGACACCCTGAAGGATCTATCACACTGGAGTGCGGTTCCAGAGTAAGTAATGAAGTATCCTGAATTAAATTTACTGTATACAGGACATGACCCGATAAAAACAAACAAGAAATCTCAGCCAACTGTACTGTCTCTCTATTTCTCTCTCTCTCCCTCTCTCTCTCACAACACACACACACACACAGAAAAGCTCTCATGTTGAGCTCTCACACCAGATACACCACAGGGTCCTTTTCCTTCCTCAGGCACACAGTGTCAAATGTTGATTGTGAGGTCCCACCTCACACTTGAGTTTGTCTGTTTGGAAGTTAAAAAACAGGATGTCAGACAGGGAGGGATGCTAGACCTCAGTGTCATTCTAGTTGCTCACACTTGAATTTGTGGGGCATCTATATGTCAAAATTGAGCCAGTATGGTTCAGAATGTGCGTGTAAGTGGGTGGGTAAAACTGACATGACAATTTTTTATCCCATTAGCTGCTTTTCATGAGGGCAATCAATAATAAAGCTGGTATGGACTTGATCCAGCCAAAACACAATGGACTACATGACCTCAAACTTCCCTTTACTAGACAAATCAGTCAGACTACAACAGTCTAGTGAACCCTCTGTGACTATAGAGTAGTCAGGACAGAGCCCCTCCCCCTTTCTGAGGATCCCTTCAAGGTTAGCCTAAAAAATCTAAAAAATCCCAACTGGGAGATGTTTAAAATGGGTTTTATATTAAATATTATTTTTGGAGTAAGCTATGTTTGAAGTATACTATGAAAATCACTGGAAATTTTGCAATATGTGGTATTCATTTAAATCAGCTCACAGATTTTTATGAACTCTGCCAACGATGACTGAGTTCCCAGTTAGAAACCTAGGTGTGCTATTTGATAGCAATCTTTCCTTAGGAAGCCATGTTTCTAGCATTTGTAAAACTGCATTTTTCCATTTTTCCAAAATATATCTAAATTACAACCTATGCTCTCAATGTCAAATGCAGAAATGTTAATCCATGTATTTTATGACCTCAAGGTTAGATTATCGTAATGCTTTATTGGGTGGTTGTTTTTGCACGCTTAATAAAACAAACTCCAGGTAATCTAAAATGCTGCAGCTAGAGTTCTTATTAGAACCAGGAAGTATTACCATATTAGCCCAGTTCTGTCAACACTGCACTGGCTCCCTATTAAACATCGTATAGATTTTAAAATCTTGCTTATTACTTATAAAGCCCTGAATGGTTTAGCACCTCAGTATTTGAACAAGCTCTTGTTACATTATAGTCTTCCACATCCGCTTTGTTCTCAAAACTCTGGCAATTTGATAATACCTAGAATATCAAAGTCAACTGCGGGCGGCAGATCCTTTTCCTATTTAGCGCTTAAACTCTGGAATAACCTACCTAAAATTTTTGGGAGGCATACACACTCTTGCAGTTTAAATCTAGATTAAAGACCCATCTCTTTAACCTGGTTTACACATAACACACTAATACGCTTCTAATATCCAAATCCTTTAAAGGATTTTTTTAGGCTGCATTAATTAGGTCAACCAGAACCGGGAACACTTCCCCATAACACCCGATGTACTTGCTACATTGTTAGAAGAAGAATGGCATCTACGCTAATATTAGTCTGTTTCTCTCTTATTCCGAGGTCACCGTAGCCACCAGATCCAGTCTGTATCCAGGTCAGATGGTCACTTCAGTCACCCGGACCCAGTACGTATCCAGCCCAGATGGTGGATCAGCACATAGAAAGGACCTCTACAGCCCTGAATGTCAGGGGAGACCAGGACAACTAGATGAGCCCCAGATACAGATCCCCTGTAAAGACCTTGTCTCAGACGACCTCCGGGACAAGACGACAGGAACCAGTTGAGTCCTCTGCACAATCTGACTTTGCTGCAGCCTGGAATTGAACTGCTGGTTTCATATTGAAATGGGAGAACTGGCCCCTGACTGAGCCTGGTTTCTCCCAAGGTTTTTTCTCCATTCTGTCACCAATGGAGTTTTGGTTCCTTGCTGGTGTTGCCTCTGGCTTGCTTAGTTGGGGACACTTCATTTACAGCGATATCGTTTGACTTGATTGCAAATGATTGCAAAGATACTATTTAAACTGAACTGAGCTGCATGATGACATCACTTAGTTCAATGATGAACTGCCTTTAACTGTCATTTTGCATTATTGACACACTGTTTTCCTAATTAATGTTGTTCAGTTGCTTTGACACAAGGTGGGTGGATACCAAGGCTGGCAGAAGCTGCGACCCAGGAGGAGGCCTACCTCATTGCCAATGGACATCCTCGATCAACGAACGGTCCAAAATATCCTGGGACAACATCCAGCATTTCTCCTCTGGACCATAGCCCTCCAGTCCACAAGATACTGAAACCCTCTGCTGCGGCGTTGCTCGTTGAGTAATCTGCTTACCATATAGATGGCGAGCCATCCACAAGACAAAGGGGCGGGGGGTGGGTCGATCACTGACAGGGTTAAAGGAGGAGAAAAACACAGCATACTACATCAAATAGAGCTGTTGGCACCAGGAACTCTGATTATTGGATGTCATACAGCGGAGCATTCTTTCGAGATCCTGGTTGGCCCGCTCGCACTGCCCATTGGTCTGAGGATGGAAACCAGAAGACAGACTCGCAGAGGCCCCGATCTGTCTACAAAATTCTTTCCAAAACATGGAGGGCGAACTGAAAGACCCCTATCTAAAACCACTTCAACTGCGCAAACCATGGAGATGGAAGATGTGATCCACTGTCAGCTGGGCAGTCTCCCGGGCGAAGGGGCAATTTGGGCCCCTTCAAATCTTCTCCATCTACATGACGTCATTAGGATCTGTCATTCAGAAGCATGGCTTTTCCTATCACTGCTACGCTGATGACACTACTTCTCATTCCAACCAGATAACCCGACAGTAGTTGCTCGCATTTCAGCCTGTCTGAGTGACATTTCTAGCTGGATGAATGACCATCACCTTCAGCTTAACCTTACTAAGACTGAACTGCTGGGTGGTTCCAGCTAACCCATCGTTTCATCACAACTTCTCTATACAGCTGGGTTTGTCAACCATAACTCCTTCCAGGACAGCCAGAAACCTATGAGTTGTGATGGATGATCAGTTAAGCTTCACCGACCATATTGCTACAACGACCCGGTCCTGCAGGTTTGCCTTATACCAGCATTAGGAAGATTAGACCATTCCTGTCAGAGCAAGCCACCCAACTTTCTTGTCCAAGCTCTTGTTCTCTCCAGACTGGACGATTGTAATGCTCTCCTGGCGGGCCTTCCTGCGTGTACTATCAAGCCTCTACAACTGATCCAGAATGAAGCAGCGAGGGTTGTCTTTAATGAGACAAAACAGCTCATGTTACTCCTCTCCTCATCAGGTTTACACTGGCTACCAGTAGCCGCTCGCATTAAATTCAAGGTACTGATGCTTGCCTACAAGACGACCACTGGCACGGCGCCAACATACCTAAGCTCATTAGTTCAATCTTATGCGCCCTCCAGAAGTTTGCGCTCTGTAAGTGAACGACGCCTTGTGGTGCCATCCCAAAGAGGTTCAAAATCACTCTCACAGACTTTTTCCTGGACTGCGCCCCAGCTGGTGAATGACCTCCCGATCTCAATTCGAACAGCTGAGTCTTTCACGTTTTCATTTTCAAAAAACATCTAAAGACTCATATTTTTTTTGCCTGCACTTAACCAACTAATACTAGTACTTACGTTTTTCTTTTTCTTGTCTATCATATTCATTAAAAAAAAAAAAAAAAACCTGGCTACGTGTTCTGTACTAGACTAACTGAGACTTGTCAAAGCACTTGTATACCATTTTTGTTCTCTTGTTGATCTGATTGTTTCTACTGTTCTCATTTGTAAGTCGCTTTGGATAAAAGCGTCTGCTAAATGATTAAATGTAAATGTAAATGAATGAAATGAACCGCTTTGGAAAAGCAATCCATCACAGAGAGAATTACAGGCCAACACAAACTATGTGACATCCACGGCCAGTGTGGGCCAACAGAAACGCTGACGGATGGCAAACAACATTCCCCGAATCCCTGAATGGCAGGACCGGCCTGGACATATGACCCCACTGAAGGATTCAGTGCGCCTGCGCTGCGCAGCTGACCACAAACAACCTGCCTGCTGGGGACTCCCTGGGGGGGGCACTTGCACCCCTCATCCGGCCTCCTCTACTCGCTGCTCGATACCCCAGGAGAGAGCCACGACCACCACCCCTTAGTGAGGATGTCTTCGGACCATAAGATCCCCCTCTGGGGCCCTGAACAGATGCAAGAGAACGTCTGGTTTTGACATTCTTGGACCCCGGCTGGTACGAGAGAGGGTTGAATTGAACTGGTCAAAAAAAGAGCACCCAGCGGGCCTGACGCAAGCTCAGCCTCTTGGCCAAATGGATATACTCAAGATTTTTGTGATCCGTCCAGACCAAGAAGGGGTTTCGCTGACCACTTCAACCAGTGATGCCACTCAGGCCAATCTCACAGCCAACATTTCTCTATTGCCAATGTCGGTAGTTACAATTCTGCAGGACTGAGACGGCGAAGTGAAGAATACACATGGGTGCACCTTCCCGTCACGGAGGGAAACACTGTGATAGAACTGTGGCCAACTCCTGAACATCCTCGGTTCCACCTGAAAGACACCTTGGTTGAGGTTAACGCTGTGAGCGGTTGCAGCGATCTGACCAAAATTTGTGATGAACTATAAAAGTTGGCGAAACCCAGGAAATACTGCAGAACTTTACGGGGGAGTCAGGATGGGCCACGGCTTAGCGACAGCCTCTATCTTAGCAGGGTCTGGTTTGATCCCCCTAGAAGAGATGATGTAGCCAAGGAATGTAACAGACTCTGCGTGGAATTCACACTTCTCCGCACTTGACAAACAAAAGGGTCTTCCCTAATAGACACTGGAGGACCCATCTAACGTGCTGGGGTTGTGAAATTGGAGAGAGGGGGAGAAAATAAGAATATCATCCAAATAACCACAAAGACCAAATTAATTAATCCCCCATATCACCCAGAACACTATTGACAAGACTGCTGGAAAACAGCCGGAGCATTGGTAAAGACCAAAGGGAAGAACCACATACTCGTAGATGTCCCGAGGGGGTGCTGAATGCCATCTTCCACTTATCCCCCTCCCGAATGTGGCACCAGATGGTAAGCGTTGCGGAGGTCTAATTTGGTGAAAATCCCTGCAACAATTCAAAAGCAGAAGGACATTAAAGGTAGGGGGTACCTGGTCTTTACTGTTAATGTCATTCAAAACTCTGTAATCAATACAAGGACGTAGGGGAGCTGTCTTTCTTCTTAATCTAAGACAAAAACCCACACCGGCAGGAGGAGGAAGAATAGCGAATGAGCCCAGCCTGTAATGATTCCAACATATACTTGTCCATGGCCTCTGTTTCAGCACCGAAAGGGAATACAGATGACCCTTAGGCGGGGAGCGGAGAAGTACCGGGAGAAGAATCTATGGCAGTAGTCGTAGGGACAATGTGGAGGAAGCGCAGTGGCCTGGGACTGACTGAAAACCACACAAAGATCGCATACTCTGACGGTACCGCCGGTCATGTCAGGAGAATCAGACCTGTGAAACCCAACGACACAAAGACAGGAGGAAAGGCAGCACCCTAAACATGACACATGACAGGACTGGGTCCAGCTAAAATTAGAGTTATTGACCCAGTCAATATGGCAGGTTGTTACTGTAGCAACCACGGATGTCCTAAAATTAATGGAGCCCTTAGGGGAGTCAATAATTAACAGTTCGATCGCCTCACAATGGTTTACCAGAAAGGAAAGGCTTACACAAGGTGTGACATGAGTAATGATGGTAAGGGGATTGCCTGCTAGCGCCAAGGCCATAATGGGCTTAGAAGGATGGATGGGCTTTTCCATTTTGTGCCCATAGGTGAATCCTGGAAATTCCCTCGCTCCCGATCCGATGGGTGGTGCCAATGTGCGAATTCCCTGGAGGAGAGGTCGCATGGACAGCTGAGGTGCACGTAGGTTGAAGAGTTGGAACAAGGAAAAGCACCCACCAGTAACTCTGTTTCACTGGTGGCGCTTGGGCTTTAACGGCTACTGAAGGGATAAAATAGCCAGCCTTAGCAGCAGTTATAAGACATAATCCTTGGGTTAGATGCTCCCTGTTTCTGCTGCGGTGTTAGCCGGAAATGACCCAGCTGCATGGGCTCAGCATCAGCTGACAGCAGCAGGCAACGTAACGGGAGAAGGGAACTCCAGGTGGTGCCTCGGAGTAGTTTGATCCGCTTGGCGCTGACACATGGAGAGCGAGATTGACTCAGATTATCCAGCTCCCAGGCCCGGGGAAGGTCCACAGCAGCTAACATTCATTGGCGATGGCATGCTCCATCCCTTGAGGGGAAGCGCGAGCGCGACACGGGGCATTAAGAGCGTTCCACTTCTGACAGCCCTGTGTGTTGAGTTGGTGTAGATGCTGGCCCAGCAAAAAAACCAACCCCTTGATTGAGAGGGGGATATGAAGCTGGATATCCATCCCGCTGAATCCATCCTTGGTCCATACCTGTTCTGTCAGGAAACTTAGTGCTTGGGAGTTCAGATACGGGTACCAGCCAGAGGCTCTTGTATTTTAACAGAAACAATCGGTAAACAGAAGAGAGTGCTTCATCTGACACGCTTCCTGAGAATGTCAGAATCTCCTAACACCCAGGTGGTGGTGTGATTAAGCGCCTAGCAAGGCAGTCACTAATCCGACGACTAGCGCAGCATAATCCACTGGAGAACTGCGAGGGACCCAGAAACAGAGGATGCCCGAGCAGTGCCCACGGGTACCCGAGAGCACATGCAGGTGCAGGAAACACCTTTGCAGCTACGAGCACTGGAGCCTCGAGCGAGAACAATACAGGACAGGTAAACAATCACAACTAAAGGCAATCAGAACAATTGTATACACCACAATCATTCTGAAAAAAGACAAAGAAACACAGAGAGCTATAACGAGAGAAGATAACCAGATAAGAACCCCAGTGTGAGAAAGAAGATGAGCTTATGAAGCAGGAACCGTACCGAAGGGTGGGTTGTTGTTGAGAACCCACCAACGCGGATAACGCGGCCGGGGCGATCTGTCAAATCAAAGCCACGCACACAACACAACAACACACCACACAAACACAGAAACAGCAATGAAACACGGTGATCAGACCCTAGAGCTGGGATAAAATATGCCGCATGGCTAACATATTGGTTGTTTATTTCGTACTATAAGCACATATCTCTGTATTGACTATAATCCATATGCCCTAATCCTACCCCAATACCGAAACTTAGCAACCGCCTTACTTCACCTTTTTATAAGCAGCAAATTTAGGAGTTTTAGAGGCACTTGGGGTCACTTTCTATACTAGCTACGTTTTTGGTGGCGGCATCTGGGACTACCTGAATGAGGGTGGTCTGTAGATCGACAGAACTTTGAACTGTGGCGTGATTCACGTGAATGAGAAAGTACCTAATGGACTTGTGTTTTCTTTCTTCAATAAACACATAAGGCATGATATTGCTGCTGATTTTACCTTGGATCTGAGGGAGAGTGAGCCTGCATTGTATCTACATATAGCCACCGCAATCAGAGCTGGCAAATAAAACAAAATCCACTGTCTCCTCCTCAAAATAGCCAGCTGCATGCTGTGCCGCATACGTAAGTTTGTTTAAGTTCATTAAAAAACACAGTATATTGACCAACGTTCTGTTTGCTATCATACATTGTGCATGTTTGTGATGACGCAAGCATGAACACAAATGCAACGGGGTTCGATAGAGATCAACAGAATATAAAACATTCAATGCTATCGGGTGGTGCCCGGAATAATCCCATGGCATGTCTTATTACCGCCTTTCCAGGAACTGGAGGTTAGTTAACGACAGTAACCATGAGGATGTTCCCTCTCGAGAATGGTCTCGTGGCATGGCGTTAACACCTTGGGGACTGTATGGAACAATGCTATGGAAGCAGCTTAAGTAAAAAGGCTCAGCCTCAGCGGGAGCTAAGATGAACAGTTTTTGCAAGACACTAAAAATAATCCCCCTCAACCATCCAAATACAACCCTGTGACATGCCCCAAGGGTATTGATGTAGTTTTCCTGCTTAGAGCTTGCACTTCCCCACACACTTGACCGGCTAAGGGCAAGTAGCAGCATGGTTTTAGAGCGCCTCTGCCAGCAGTCTGAAGTGGTCTGGTGGGTGGGAGGCTAGTAAATGGACTGCATTTATATAGCTTCAACAGACCCATGGCAATCCAAAGCACTTTACAAGTTGCCCCACATTCACCCATTCACTCACTCAGATTCATACACCGACGGCGGTGGTGTCAGCTATGCATGGCTTCATCCAGCTCGGCCGGGAGCAGCTGGGTTAGGTGGTTCCGCCTGCTGACACCGACACTTGGTCAGGTGGGAGCCGGGATTGAACCACCAACCTTCTGGTTTGACAACCTACATGAACCACTGAGCCACTACTGGCTAGTGCCCCCAGAGCCAGATCCCAGGATGCCACTGTAGGAGGGCAAGAGGGTCTTAGTCTTCTCGCGCCTCTCAAAAACCGATCACTAGATTGTTTTTTCCCCCACGACCCCCCTCGTAGCAGCGTGAAAAGGCGAGATAGCTAAAAACCTTACGGGGGATCTGCCGCCATCCTTTCTTTTTTTAAAAATTCAAAATGTCAACCGGGGGGTTTCCCGTTCCCAGCCTTTCGATTACACCTCCCCCAAAACACTCCCTTTACAATAAACGGCATTGTAGAAGGGGTTTGTGCCCCTAATCATTCGATCACGCGGAGAGAAAAACGACCCCGGTTTACTTTTTTAGGGGTTTAATTTGGTGACTGTCGCTGTGCACGTAAAAAAAAAGCATTTTAACCCAGACCATTTTTCCCTCTGCAATCGAGCCCCAACCGCTCGGCCCATTCGAAACATTTGGTTCAGAAGGATAATCCCATTGTGCGGTTCCAAAGAAGAGGGCCAAAATTTTTTGTTTGGATTTCAGAAACTAAATTTGGGGTGGCAAGTTTGATCCTTCCCCAACCCCAGAGAGGATTTAAATGAAAGTTGGCAGCGACGGTATCTCACAACTCTTGATCGTGAAAGGGGTTTTGGAAATTCCCCTTAAGTCCAACAGTAAAAGTTTCAGCTCAAGACTCCTTTTGGGCACTTAAAATTCCGCGTGTTCCTTTCGGACTGCGGGCCCCGGCGTTTTTCAGGGGTTTATCAGATCTTTAGGGGAACGGGGGGTACGGGCAGCATTTTTGGATGATTTATCATCTAAGTAGGACATGGCGGGCATCAAATACATCCAGGAAGTTTTAAATTAATAAAAATGCGGGTCTTACTATTCGCTAGAAAAGTCAGATGCAAAGGCAAGACCTTATCTTGGTTGCTGGGGCATGGAGTCTACGCCCTCGGGTTGGGGAAAGGTTTAGCCATTAACGGTGGAGGGGCCCCTTAACCAAGAAGCAGGTGAGGTTTTTCCCTTTGGCCGGGGGGGGTGTATAGACGTTTTTCCCCGATTTTCTGAGAAACCCTAGCCCTTACGAGCTCAGGGAAAAAGAAAAAACCCAACAAGCTTAATGATGCGACTTTTGAGGTGTTTATGGACTTGAAGGTGCATTGTGCGAGAATCAGTGTTGCGAGCCCCAAAATTTGACCAATTTTACGGCAGACGAGCTTCAAAAGTTGGCCTTTGGGGGGCGTATTTTGCAGGGAGGCAGGGACATTTAAACCCTTTGCTTTTGTCAGCAAAAAACTCCTTCCGCGAGAAAACCCGGTTTTCAACCGTAAGAAGGAATGCCTGGTTTCAAAGGGGCCCCTTTAACCTTTCAGGTACTCCTCTGGTAGGAGTTTAAAAATTAGAACTGATCATCGGGAAATGGTTTGGTTGGCCGAATGAAAAACGAATGCCCTATAAACGATGGTTCCTGGTTTTACAGCCTTCGTTTTGAGGTTGGTATGGGACGGGCTCGGAAAACTGCACCGCAGTTTTCCTCTCCAGGACCCCCCGGAGGTTTTCGGGGAAAGGGGGGGGAAAATGCACAGGTGACCTCATAGCTTTGGACACAACACTACACCTGTGCATTTTAGTCTGTTAGCCACTAGATTCATTAGCAGGGCCCCGTGTAACATTCGTTACGGGTTTTTTGTAAATTGGCTGTGATTCCTGTTGTATTTTTCCCTGAGTTTTTTGAACTAGTAACCATAACATGAGTGCCTATGAGATACATAATAAATTTTTTTTCGCATATATAGAAAAAAATCACCACACATTTTTGATTAAAATTTATTTATTAAATACGGTAAGAGAGACAGTTATGCTTACCACATTCATTTGTCCAGTTTTTTTCCAAAGTCATTTAAAAACCTTTTTTCAGTTGACACCCGGTCTTTTATAGTTCTTTGGTCGCCATCTTTTTCCCTGTGGTGATTCCCGGGAGAGCCCTTTCAAGCTGAAGGGAGGAAGGTTTTTCAATTTTTTGTTTCTTTGAATAGATGTTATGTAATTGTATATGATTTCTAGTATGTTGTTTATTTGTTTTTTATTATTATTATTTATATATGTGTTTGTTTTTGTTATTTTCAGATGTTTCGTATGGTAGGTAAAAACTGTTCCCTTTTCATATGTATGTTCTGGAGTAGGAGGATCGGGCCATAAATGGCTCCAAACGTTAGCAGGTAGTTCAGGATAGGAGGGAGGAGAGAGTCTCGGGGGAAGTGCTGTTTGTAGGGCAGTTGCCATACGGGTAGTTTGTGTTTATTGTAAAATTTGCTTTGACCTTATGTTTGGTGCATTTTATATTCTTTTTTCTAAGGTTTTTTTTTTTTTGTTTTGTTTTCTTCCCACCCTATGGTGACTGTCCGTGCACCGTAAAAAAGCACTGTTAACCATGCCCAAACTTTTTCCCCTTTTTTAAATGGAGCCTCCAACCCTCGATCTTCGAAACAGTTGGGTCAGAAGTGAAGCTTGAAACAGTTGGGGGCCGCGAAAAAGAAAAAGTAACAGTTGTTTTTAAACATGGTTAAGGGGCAGTGACTAAAAAAGCCCCCGAAGACAGGGGTCGGTGACTACAGAGGGGGAACGGAAGGGAATCAGGGGCGTGGGTGGCGTTTCAAAAAAGGGGGTTTAAATCTGCGAGGTCCCAATACCACAGGGATGCGTGTGACACCCCTGGGGGGAATTTTTCAGGCCTTCCTCAAACCGAAGGAGAGGGACAGGGGCAAGAAGGGATCAGTACGACGGGAAAGCAATACAAGTCCTCAATCATCAGGTCCACAGATCAGATGGACGGGGAGCGTGCCAGGCATAAAGTTATTTTAGACAGCCAGGTATGCGAATGCTGAATCATGGGGCCTTTTTGCCAAAAAACTAAAAGACAGTGAGATGGGAACTTTTCTACTACGTTCAGAGACTGGCAGAGGTGTACGGGGGCCAAAAAAGAGGACTGGGGGTTCATCTGATTCCCTTGCTCCTGGAAAGCGAGAAGTGCGGGGCGCCATGGCCCCGTTTAACCTCTGACTAGAAAAGGGTTTAAAGAGGGATTCTTAAAAAATATGAGTTTAAAATTCAAAAACGATAGCGGGGGTTTCGTTATTAAATACTGCGAGGATAGTCTCCAAAAGTTGTCGTTCGTTTAAAAAGACTTTTTCAATTTGGGTCCTTTGGATGTGAGGAGCAAAACAGAGATGAGGGAAACCCTTTTTTTTTGGGAGCATTAGGGAAGTGCTGACCCGGGGGTGGGCCCCCGGGTAAAGGGAGAGAAATCCATAGCAGGAGAACACTGCCCTGGTAGAGTCCTATATGCAGCCGGAAGGGATTTGGGGGCCCTTTTCGGTACTTGTTTTTTTCCGAGCGAGGGGTAAGCTGTGGGGTCAGGGGGTAGTTTTTTCTTCAAAGTCAAGCCCAGAGTGTTAAAGTCCTGCTCGGGGCCCTTTCACTACCATTCACACCCAGATTTGCCAGGCGATATAGTATTTTAAAATTGTGGAGAGGTGGCTACTACCACATTCCCCCTTTGAAAAAACCCCAAAATCTCCAGTTGGTTTGTGCCCCAATCTAGCCCTAAGCTAGTGGTGAACCCGGATAAGGACCCCACTTTTCATGTGTTGAATGGAAACCGTGATGGCGTTGGTAACCGGGTGTACAGAATTATACAGTCAAATTAACCAAGATCATGGCTGGGAAACTGTTACGTTTGTTGTGTACTGGAGATAACAAAATTGGCCTACCGCTGATGTTTTTGGAGGTTAAAAGCGTCTTTTTTGATGAACGAGGGGGACCCCAGATGCCCATCCTGTGTTGCTAGGGACTGATATGCCAATTTGCGACTAGTGGAACAGCGGGGTGGGGTGTTCGTGAGCACAGGTCAAAGGTTACGAAAGCACGTTTAAGATTTGTAGATAGCACCCTTCAGGAGATGCCTTTTTTCGAGAGGGGGGGCTGAATGAAGAAGGGTTGTAAGGAAGATGATTTGGGCCCCGCAGGAAAAGAGTTGCAATTTGATGGATAGCTCAAACGGGGCAAATTTTTAGTGGAAAAACCGGAGATTGTGAGTCAATTTTGACTACCCCGGAAAAGGGGGCAGCTTCAGAAAAAGGTTTACCTTTGGGGAAATTTTGGGAAAATTAGCGAAAATGCAAATGTGGTTCTTGATGGGGAGCGTTCAGTTGAAAAAGGGTCTTCTTTTTAGACAGAGTGAAGGGAAGGGGTTGCAGTTAGTGGGACCCAAAACTCAGCGCAGAAAAATGTTAGAGCTCGCCCTTAATTCCCGGTGGGTCACATGGATTTTTGAAGCATTATGAGGGTTTCCCAAAAGGGTTTTTTTGGCCCGGGAGTTACTGAAGGAAAGAGTATTGCAAGACTTGTCCGAGTGCAGTTACAGTTGGTAGACACCGCAAAGGCACCTCTTATTCCAAAACCCTTTGGATACACCTTTTGAGAGGTAGGGTTGACATTGTGGGACTGTGGAGAGAAGTCAGAAAGGGAAAGGTTTTTTGGTAGTTTTTGATTAGCAACCAATATCCCCCGGGCCCCACCCTTTGAGAGACGTTACGCGAAAAAAAATTGCAGCGCATTTTTAAACTTTCTCACACGTTTTCATCCCTAAAAAATTTTTTCTGCCAAGGCCCCCCTTTTTGAGCGCACCCCAAAAAAGGTTATCATTATTGGGCAAATTAAAAGAGTTTTGTACATCCCATCACCCCCCGCTGAGGCTGGTAGAAAATTTAATCAATTTAAAAAGGGTGTTTTTAGAAGTTTGGTCTGAAAATGGAAAAAAATGGGGCAAATGGCGCTTACCTTTTTTCTTACCCTGAGGGCCCCAGCATCCACCGGTTTTCTCCTTTTGAATTACTGTTTTTTCTACCAACCGAGGTCCATTGGACGTTTTGAGAGACGTTGGGAAACCTGATAACCTCCCCCAAAAAAATTCTTTCGTACACCTCAAATGAAGGAAGTTACAACATCACCCACCCCAGGGACGAGAAGCGGCAGGGTCCAATAAAGCGAAAATGTGGTATGACCAAAGGCCAGGGCTCGAACTTTTCCCGGTAGGAAGAAGTTTTATTTTTATTCCCCAAAGTCAGAGAAAGACTGTTGGCCAAAAAGGCGGGTCCGACCAAAGGGGAAAAAAGTTGGTCCGGTAACATATGAAAATTTAGATGCCCTCCAGAAATAAAAACCCTTGCGACTTTTTACGTCATATTTTTAAGAAGTGGCACGTTTGTTCACAGCCCCGGAAACCCGCAAAATGGAGGGGAAGGGGTTTTGGTGGGGCGTCAGGAAGAGGAGAAGTGGAGGGCAGTTTTGCCTGTGGGGAAAATGAGGACCCTTTAAAACTTCAGCACTTAAGGAACAAAAAAATCAGCTGCAAAGTTTTTCCTGGGCGCTGTTCCCGACAACCTGGGGGAAAACAGACCCCGGTACGCATCATATTTATTTTAAGGAGGGGAAACCCATTCGCAACCCGCATACAGAGTTCCAAAAGGCTGTTGCCCCCCATGAAGAAGCTGGAAATGATGCAAAACTGGGATAGAAACCCTCAGTCATGGTGAATAATCCCTTTTGCTGGTTCCTAAGAAAGATGGGGCCCTAAGATTTGTTTTTGGGTTTCAGAAAACTCAATTCGGTGAGCAATTTATCCTTACCCTAGCCAGAGTGATGATTTAATTGAAAAGCTTGGCAGCCAGGGACTCCAACTCTTTATCTGTGCAAGGCTATGGCAAGTGCCCTTATCCAGACAGAAAGAGTTTACAGCATCAAAACTCCCTTTTGGGCACTATCATTCCGCGGGCTTCCTTTCGGTGCATGGGGGCTCCGGGGACTTTTCAAGGAGAGTAATCCTTGGGGAAAATGAGGGGTACGCGGCAGAATTTGGTGATATTACATCTACGTAGGACAGGCAGGGGCTCTATCATTCAAGGAGGTTTAAATCTAATAAGAATGCTGGTCTTACATTCGCTCAGACAATCACGATGTAAGGCAGAGCCTGCTATCTTTTCAGTGCGGGGCATGGATAACGCCCTAGTTTTGGAAGGTTAGGCCATTAAAAAGGCGGACGGCCCGTACCAGAAGCAGTGAGGTCTTTCCTTGGGGCCCGGGGGGGTGGGATAGACGCTTTTTTTCCCCAATTTTTTTGAGAAAGCCTAGCCCTTTGAGCTCCCGAAAAAAAACAAACCCAACAAGCTTAAAAGGGCGAGACTGTGAGCGTGCTTTTATGGCTTTAAGGTGCTTGTGCGGAATCATGTTTTCAGAGTCCAAATTTGACCAAATTTTTTTCAGGCAATGATGCTTCACAAGTTGGTTGGGGGGGTACTTTTGCAGGAGACAAGGACCTTTAACCCTTTCTTTTGTCAGGGAGGGAAACCCCTTCCGCGAGAGACCCGGGATTTAAAAACCCTAGAAAAGGAACCTGGGAAATGGGTTGACTCATTTGGTACACCATGGGTAGGAGGTTTAAATTTGAGACTGATCTCGGAGGTTTGGCTTTTCCGAAGAAAGACACAATCCCGTATAACACGTGGTTCCTGGCTTTTCCCCATTTGACTTTATTTTTGATGATGGCTCGAAAACTGCACCGCGATTTCCTCTCCGGACACCCGGGTGGTGCTGGGGAAGGGGGGGGAAAGTCACAGGGGGTTTTTGTCCGCCTCTTGTTCCTGTGAGTGTGCACCGGGAGTCCCTTCTCAAAGCTTTTGGGAGGAAAGGTTTTTCAAGTTATTTGTTTTTTTTTGAATATGTTGTTATGTATATTGTATATGACTTTAGTATGTATGTTTATTTTTTTTTTTTATTATTATTTATATGTGATGTTTTTGTTTTTTCATATGTATTCGTATTTAGGTGAAACATTTTTCCCTTTTAATGGGAGTTCTGGAGTAGGAGGGTGGGGGTTAAAAAAGGCTCCGAAGAGCAGGGTAGTTCAGAGATAGGAGGCGGGGGGAGTCCTGGGAAGTGCTGCTTTTTAGGGCAGTTCACATACATCGGTTGTTTTATTTATATGATTTCTTTTACCTATGTTTGGGGGCAGTTTATATTCTGTTGTATCTAAGGGTTTTTTTTTTTTTTGTTTTTTTTTCTTCCCCCCACTATTTAGTGACGTCGCTGTGCCCCCTAATAAAAAACACTGTTTTTCCTGACCCGTTTCCTTGTAAATCGGGGCCCCCAAAACGCTCGAGTCATTCTTAACAGATATTTTTCTTACAAAAATGCATCAATTTACTTTTTTTTGTGGAAGGGCGCTTTAATTATCTAAGCCAGCAATAATTCACTTTATAATTTATCAACCCTGTTTTTGGTAAATGCATTCAAGATTTCAACAGCCAACAGAAATAAGTTTGAGAAAAAAAGAATTTTTTTTTCTGAAATCACCCGTTGCCAGAATTCGCTGAATTTCCAAAAAATACCCCACGTGTACCCATAAGGCCTCAAAACCACACACGTAACTCCCTGTTTTTATGACGCACGGGTTAAAGTGATTATGGTCATTAGCTTCTCTCTTTTCGATATATTTCCAACCAAATGTGGGGAGATATTTAAAAAACACCAGCACAAAAACAATTTTTCCCGTAGTGTAAAATTTTGTGAAAATGAGCTGTAAAATAATTACAAAACATTGCACGTTTTGTTTTATATTTTAAAAGAGCACAAAGAGATTACAATCACATGCATCAAAGCTTCTGTGTTCCTCTCATCTTATGATAGACATCTGTGCCATAATTATAATAGCACTGTTATATCTATGTCACTGCAAAGTGAGACCAAACCCATATGCACCATATAATCCCATTTAGGACACAAAAAAATATTCTGTATAATCTAATTAAATGCACTTGTCCTCTGCTGTGCCTTCCTGTGGGGGGACATTAGTGTTGGGTTTTAATGGACCCTGCTGATCGAAGAGTGGCTACTGAGGGCCATGAGGTCTGTATTAGTGCGCCAACATCTTCATTCAAGGCTGATAGTAGAGGGTAAATGAGCTTTGGATTTATTGCTAGGAAATCTGAATGTGGATGCCTGTGTTTTGAAAAGGCCCAATACAGAGGAGAGAATTTCTTTACTTGTAATGTGAGGTTTACCCTTTCTCAAGCACCCTTTTTTGGGCATGGGGACATAAATGACATACCCAAAATAAAAAGGTAATTGTTCATGAGTCTTTCTGACTAGGTGTCAGGAACTCACAGTCACAGCCACCCCAATCATCACCAGCACCTGATCCTAATCTCACCGATCCCAATCGCCAGAGTACTGATCACCTGCACCCAGCAATCACTCACCAGGATAAAGCCATCATAATGCCAGTACTCTGGTGTCCGGTCTACCGTTCACTTCTCCGAACAGTTGCCAGACCCATCTTCTGTAACTTGCTCTTTTTCTGCCCTTAAATCTCCATTGCCGTCCTCCAGCGAATCTCCATTGTTGTCCCCCCCCGTCATACTCACCAGAGCTCTGGGCTTCATCCATTTAGTGACTTTCCATATCGTTGTCATACTTCATCCTGTAACATAAACCATCTGCTTCACTAACCCTCCGTCTCTATCCTGGTTTGTGACACTAGGTACATAACCTTACAAAGCTGAAACTTGAAAGTTTACTCTTCAAGACTTAGACTTACTCAGACTGTTATGAATATGGAGATATGCAAGCTAAAACATAAAAAAAAAAGAATATATTATTTAAATGTTGAAAAAAATAATGTGGCTGTGGTAAATGATTTTAGAAACATAATGAAGCTGAAGGCACAAGTGCTCTCAAGCTTCATTTGAAATCTAAGACCAGGTCATGCATGTTATAGAGAAGGGTAATAAAAGGCTAATACATATTTTTTTATCCTGTTGCTTATGTTTGCATCTGGAGATCGGTTCTATTTCAACAATGTTGGCAGCTCTGAGCAATGTAGGCCAATCCAGACATACCTGTTGATTTCTTTAACCAAGCGCCAATCACGGGGCAGTTAGTTAGAATCACTCACCACTTAAAGTGGTGCAAGCAATTGTAGCAGATATTAAAATTTATTGCAAGTTAGATTGTCCTAAAGTTCTAATTCTCACCTTGTACCACTGAAATAAACACCGCATTCTTTTAATGGCACCTTTTTATCCATTTTTCGCGGAAGATTTAGAGCTGCGTTGTAGTATTTGATAGATTTGGGGTGCTGTCATACGCTACACCATCACAGTTTTGCTGAAAAGAGAAAGCTGAAAGGGTTTGAGTGTAATGTGTTACAAAATAAATCAATCATAACGCTTGAGATATTATTTAACGGTGAACTGAAATGACACAGGAAAGCCCCCAAAACGAGAATATATTAGTTCTTTTTTTAAAAATCCATCTAACTGGACCAACAGGACTTGTCAAAACCGTGGACATTGCGGGTATCCGGGAGATAACTCAGTAAAATTCGCGTAAGTAAAATAACAAGGCTTCGCTTATCCTGTGTGCACCAAGCCACACTTTATCATCTACCATTTATCTTGTTTCAAATGTTTATTTTGTCATCATTTGCTTATTATTAAGGCACGTACACCAAAAGATTTTAAAGGCGTGATTGTCAACATCTGTATTTTCTGCCAACTTTTTCAAGCTTAAAAGTAGATGTCTTTCAAAAAAAGAACTCTAAAAGACCTCCAGAAGGAAGATACTCACATGTAGATGGACCTCAAAAGATCAAAAATTATATAAGAAGCCCATCTGAGAAAGAACTAAAAAGGCAATTACAGATATTCTATCTATATATCCTATATATCCTAATAGCTTTTTTACAATTTTAGAGAAGATAGTCAAGTGGCAGACTACCCGAACCATGACCCACATGGTTGATGCCAAAAAATAAAAAAAAAACAACTTCATATAACAAAACCAAACCACCCTGCTGATCTGCATATATATATATATAATCGATTACCCCACACATTTACAAACAGGATTACAGTTAGTAATAACTAACAGATGGACCCTGACAAATCAAAAACATTAGCGCGAATCTGTGTGGAAAAACAACGTGCGAGTAACGGAGAATTGTCTGTGCATCGTGGCATTAAATACACAAGTGCGATTCAGTGCAGCAAGAGCACTCATTACCACACATATATTATAATCGGGACCCACGAGAGGTGACTTACTGCATGACTGTCAGTCTACCTTACCGCACAATTTTTCCCACCCGGTGAATTGCAGTCTTTAGCCATCAAAACCTTACTACGTGAGATGTTTTTTTACGTATCCAGTAGAGAAAAAAAGTTTAAGAGTTTGCGTGACTCATCTGGTCAGTTACAGCTGGTCATAAGCTGGTACTAAATCGATGAGGAGTACTGGGATGTGTTGACAATACGTTCAGTCTGTACTTCACACAGCACAACGTGTTTTAAAAGTTGAATCACCACTGGAATTCATAATTCACTGAAAACCCGCAAAATGGAGGTTTCAGATGGGCAGGGGAGTGTGTGCCCCCAAACAGATATTCCCCCAAACCTAAAATTGTCTGCTTAATCGTACGAGTTATGACGATAGTGGTCCGACAGAATAGTATTTTTGTATTCATTTCTAAATATATTTTTATGGTATACTACATAGCCATTCATTGTCACTGCATATCTTGGTTATATTGAAAAATATAAGCACTCGTTTCCATTAGGCAATGTATGTAATAGCATCACCATTATATTTTGCGTAGTTCAAAATATTTGTGTTACGTAAGGGCGACTGACCTGAATGTGTATGTGTTGTTCTCTATTCAAAAGATCATAAATATTGAATTCATTATTTGCATTCTTACATAAATGAAGAAACATTACTGTCACTGCAAACAAGTTTTATCATAAACAGTGGTCAAATATCAAAGCTTGAGTCTTTAATCTTTCTAATGATACACAGTTTGTCCAGATCAAGTAAGAGTGTGATGTTTTAACATGCTGTGAATTTGAAACAACAATAATCTGAGGCCGCTGGCAATCTTTGCATGTTAAGAGGTAGTGGCATAGCAGTGGGTTGAATCATAAAATTAAATTAAGGAGCAGATGCATAGATCGAAAGGCAGTGAATGCTGAGTTACCAGGGCAAGTCTTAATTAAGACAGATTACTATATAAAATTAAGACATTTATGAGTAAATATCCAAAGCACCAAACATCATGACATCGTTACTCCGTAATTCTCATTAGAGCAACAGATATTGTTTTTTAGTGATTCTCATTACTGTAATACATAAGGCCCTATAAATTCATTTTTTTCTTCCCCAAATTCCATTTTATGAATTTTTTCCCCATTTTTAAAAAAACAAAAAGGATGTCTTAATATAATTCAAAAAGGTTCTTAGGAATTCTACTTTTTGCATTGTTTTGTTCTGAAATCCGATCGTTGTCGTTTTATTTGTTCAGTATTCTTTGTTTTATGATTTGATTAAATTATTATAAAAATGATGTCATCCAAGTCATTCTTTAAAATGTATTTCATGTAATTAAATGAAATTAACAATTAATTTTCATTTTTTGGCAAACAACAACACAAAAAGGAGTTTTGAAGTAAGTTGAAGAATTATGTGGCATTGTGTGAATGTTCCCTAAATTCAATAATACAATAACAATAATAATAAATTATTATTATTATTATTATTACTTTGAAAAGTGCATTCTCTCTGTATGAATAGTAATATATTTCTGTCACAATTCAGTTAAATGTTTAAATTTTATTTTGGCAGGATCAAGCAACAACTTTAAAGTTTCTGTGTGTATCTGATTATAGTTTTATCAAATGAAAAGTTGAAATGTTCATTAAGTGAACCCTCAGATCTTGAGGTGTGGAGATGAAGTTCATGTGGCATGTCTTCATATACTGACAACAGCATATGCCACACATGCTTGAGTGTAGTAGACAAAACTGCACTGCTCATTCACACAAAGACTTTATATTTAAATAGCAGTCTTTTGTGGGGGATATTGGCTTTACAGAGACCATTCACAGAGTACAGCACATTCTTTTGATTTATTCATCCAAATTTGGGGCACCAATTCTGTTAGTTATACAGTAAATTCCACTTTTTGATTTCCTCTTACCAATTCTATCCATGTCATCCACCTAAATCATAGGGCCCTAAATAGTTTTAGTCTTTTACTGTATTATATTACTGTATTAAATGATTTTGCAATGATTTTTGAACATTCATTTTTAAGAGCAGTGCAATTGGTACCGTTAATGCATACATACTATATAACATTTGTATATTTTTATTTATTCTTTTTTTTTTTCATTTTACAGTGGCTGGAAAACTAGACTGAAAAAAAATAGCTTAACTATACAGAGAATATGCCACATGCCACAATAAATTTCTTTTATTAGATAAGGAATTGAAAGCACTTTTAGTTTTAGCAGTAAAAGTTCTCACCTCCACCATTGTGCTGCTGTTGAAAATCCCCATTAGCTGTATGACACATGTATTGTTTAAACTGCTGCAGGCTGGCCAAGCACTGTTTAAGGGAGTGCAACCTCATTGCTGAACGCTGCCTCTGAGGCAGGTCAGAGAACGCAGCTCCTCTATATAGGACAACCAGACGTGAAGTCAAATTGCTCTTAACTGGCTAGTGACAGAGAATGAGAAGAAGGAATGAAAAGGTAAGCGAAGACATCAGAAAAGAGATACATAGATTTTTTTTTTTTTAACTAATTAAAAACCAACCCCTAGCTCCTAGTCAAAACACTGATGTAAATTACAACACATACTTATCCTCACCACAAAGGGCAGCTTTACACTGACGGGCACAAGACGCTTTTAGCAGTGGCAGATGAGCAGGTCCTGCCAGACTGTTGGCCAGGAAAAATTTATTCTCTAGGCCCTGACCACAGAACAGTACTGGTTTCTGACCACCAGGGAAGGTTGAAGCATCTACTATCAACCAACAAGAAGGCTGGTCTGATAAAGGGATGATTGAGCTGCATGCTTAGAGAATGGACTGAAGAGCAGGTTCCTGTTTCTGGGGACTCATGGTTCACCTACACACAAGAGAAGACATGAAAATGGATGTAAATTATACTAGCTTAAAAAAATCAACATATAGGAAGAACAGGAATAGGTTTTAAAAAACGGCATTTGAAATTTATTGACTGATAGCCAATTTAGTTATTCTCTTGTGGGAAAATAATGACTGGTAATACAATGTGTCATTTATACTGGAAACACAAAGTGTCAACAGCCAGAACCAGTGTCTTGCAGTGTGTCACCATCATAAAACCTACAAATAATGAACATTAGGCTAAATCACAGTCAAATGGACAAAAATGTTTTCTGAGAAAAAGAAAAAAAAAAAAAAGAGACTCCCTGTAGTCTTTTTCAAAAGCTGTTAAAACACAAGAGTGAAATTTGTTGGCCATACCAGGGCAGCAGAGCGGGCAAATTTGTTAAATAAGGCAGCAGCTCTCTGCAATCTAAGGACTCATCAGTGGTATCCCACTTGACAAGAGAGCTCTTTGAGTGCACTTTGCTGTGCCTCAGGCCTTTCCCGCTGCTTAAGCACGACACGGGACAAAAGACACTTTGTCTGCTCTAAAAACAGCTCCACAGACTCAAGCGTCTCCGATTAGCAGACGATAGTGCTGATGAGAAAACTGAGGAAGGATGATGAAAGAGTAGAGCAGGTGTTTCTTCAGTATTCATGTACAGTTTCCTAGAAGTAACTACTGGTAAGATTCGTGACACAGGCACTCTTTGGCGCTTCTGTCAGTCATTGAATTTCAACTTGTTTACAACAGTGTCAGGGTAAAGTAACAAATAACTCTTTCAATTTAATATGTGCTTATTTATTTAAATATCTGAGGGATGTACAATACAGATATTTACCTGTTTTACCTGAATTTGACATAAATCTCAAGCCAGCTGTAAATGTAAAATGTAGGGGGCGGAGTCTACAGTATCAATTAATGTATTATATTATTAATTCTACCAGTGATCCTTGTTTCCTTCCGCAGTACTAGCAGTCCTTCAATAGCATCACTGGGTTGTAGGTTGCCAAGTTGAGGGGATAAATCAGTTGAAATACATATGTGTCGATTGTGTGAGAAGGATGCATTTCATACAAGATCTGCAAACTGGACAACCTTGGAATTTGTTGACGTGATTATTCGTATGAGGTGGGCCATTCAAATTATGGCAGTTTTACTGGAAGTGAATGTGGCAAACATTCCACAAACAACCAGTGGGATTTAAAAAAAAAAAAAATTATAGAAAGATTAAAAAAAAAGAGAGAAATATGGGAAAATATTTAAACGGGATGATAGTGGGATAGAATGGTAAAATAAGGGAGAATCCCGGGAAAAACGGGAGGGTTGACAGGTATGATAATCCTAGAGGTGTAAATAATTTAAAAATATAAAATAATAATAATAATAATAATTTATTCCCTTGCACTATAAAAAGGTCACTTTTCGATTCTGATCACTATTGCCCATGTGCAGTTTCACAACTTTCATGTAATGGAAAAGTCAAAATTATGAAACCAATCTGTGCTGTTCAGTTTACTGCATGAATAAAATCAGTGATTTGCAGAGGGATGGTTGCAGACTCACTTACTGAAGCCTTAAGAGGCTTTAGCTGAAGGCTGTTTGTGAAATCAGTACTGACACATGAAGACACATCACCTCTTCGTTATAGGCAGGAATCAGTGTGAAGCTCCTACGTCTGTTCATTGGAGATAAGGGAAAGCAGGCAGAGGCTTCAATCCCAGTAGTGCTTTTTCAAATTGAAAAAACAAAAACCCAAGTTTTGGGAATGCTTGGGGAATTCATCTTGAAACAGTGTAGTCTAAAAGTTAAGAAAAAAAAGGGGAGCCAAGTCATTTCAACATGAGTTTTTGAGATGTTTTGCACTGGGGGACTTTCCCCCTGCCACTGTAACATGTTAACAAACCAGAAACAATTTAACATCTCACTAAATTTAGAAGCCTCTTTTTCCCCCGACCCAAGCCAAATTTTATGGATTTAACCAACGATTTTTTTTAAAATACGCACAAATTATTTTTTTCAGATGCACCCCGAAAAAAGTGTTTCTGGAGAAATTTTAAAATTTCTATCTTTCCATCTGGATTACAAAATTTAAAACTGTTTTTAGTACATCAAATTTAAAGGGTTTTCCCCCCCACGTTTTTTAAATGTTATTTCCAGTGCTTATTTTTTATGCAACCATTATTATTTAAAAAAAATGAAATTTTAATATCACGCCAAAAATAAATTTTTTTTCTTTTTTTTTTTTTTTAAATTTGGGAAGATATAATTAAAAAAAACAGTTTCCCGATAAAAGTAAAAAACATAAAGTAAAAGTTCCAAACAAATTACTATTTAAATTTTCATTAGTTTTTTAACTTCATTCTTTTTTTCCCTTCCTTCATTTTCCCCTTTAGTGTGCAAGGAAATTTTCAAGAAGCATAAAAATTCTCAATATAAAGATATTTTTAAACAATAGGATACCAATACCTGGTAACGTTTTGTTTTTTTTTAATGCCACGTCCTTATTTACCTCAGCTTGTGAAATTCACTTTTATGAACTTTGAATCATGTGGCTTTCTCATTGGCTGTGTTTTTTTATGGTGGTTTCTATAAAGGGTACAAAACAAATTTTTTAATAACAAAATATATATTAATATAAAAAAAAAATATTATTTTCTTTCAATAAGGAAAAGTGGTTTTTTAATTTTAATTAACTATAATAACCCTGTTTCAGAATCCCATCCATCCCATCTTTACACCAGTCATGTGCTTAACCCTTCAGTTTAAAATTTACTTTCTTGACCTCATTTTTTCACCCCCTGCATGGCATTCTGGGTTTCATCAGATCCCGATCAGTTTTTTTGACAAGGTTATGGCCTTTCCAAAAAAGTGTCATCTGGGGCAGGTCTGGGGTGGTTTTTCAGTACTTTTGACATTTTTTGTTATCTCAGTCATTAAAAAACCCATAAATATTCAAAAATATCCCAAAAGGTATTTTTTTGTGCTTATGTCAAAAAAAAAAAAAAATTAAAAATAAAAAAAAAAAACAGAAATTTACATTTGCTTATAGTATCTATTGTAAATATCTAATCTGTGTTAGGGGATGCCTTTTAGAGCATACAGATATAGATAAAAAAATTTGGGCTACATGTTTTTTAAAATATATGTTGCAGGTCAGAGCGACCACCATTAAGGTCCCCCCCCTCTAATTTCCCCCCTCAGGGGGCCCCCACAACACCCCAAAACAAACAGACAGCCAAGTTTAAAATTTTCAATTTTATTTATTTAAAAGTTTGGGGAAAGGGGGGGGAAACTTTAAAACTACAATGACTCAACTTTTTTGTCCACAATAGGATTCCCGTCCTCGGGCCCCCCCCTTCAGCCCCTTTCCCATACCTCCCTTTAGCCCATCGCCACCCACTCCAGGTGTTTAAAGCAAAAGCAGGCAGGACGGGGGGACTTTCTTTGGGGGGGGGGGACTTAAGACCCGGCTGAGCTGTTTTTAACCCGGGTTCTAGCTCCCGGGAAGTACAGATTTTAAAAAACAGGTGGTATTCACAGGGCTGAGCTGTTTGCGCAGGGGGTTTTAGCCCCCAGGGGCAAAGTTCAATACACAGGTGAGATTTACAGGGGTGGGCTGTTAGCGTCAGGGGTTCTAGCTCCAGGTAAGTACAGTGTTTACAGGTGGGTTTCACAGGGCGGCGTTAGGGAGGGGGGTTTTAGCCCCAGGTAATGCGTTTAAAACAGGTGGGTTTCCAGGCGGGCGTTCGCGGGGTTCCCCGCCTCAGGTAAATAGAGTCCAAAAAAAACAAGTGGGGGTTTACAGGGCTGGGGTGTTAGTGTGCAGGGGGTTCAGCTCACAGGAAAAAATTCAAAAACAGGGGGGTATTGGGGCTGGGGTGTTGCGGGAGGGGTTCTAGCTCCAGGTAGTCGGTTCAATCACAAGTGGGGTTACAGGGGTGGCTGTCAGGGGCTAGCCCAGGTAAAACAGTTCAAAAACAGGGGAGATTCACAGGGCTGGGGACTGGTACCACCACAAAATTTCAAGGGGGATTCCCAAAAATAAAGGTTTGGGGAGGGGGTGACGGCGGGCCTTCAGGTAGACGAACAATACCCCCCCAGGGAAGGGGGGGACACGGGGTGGTGTTTCCTTCCCCTTTTAAAAACAAGCGACACGCACCAGGCCGGTGGTTGCTGACAAGGCCCATGACAAACGTCACGTGGATTTGAAGGGTAAGGCTTTGATTTAAAAGCTTACAGAGACGCTGTGTGGGCGACGTACCAACCTCCTCCAGAGGGGCCTCCAACATGTCAAAGCTCCAGCTTACGTACTTGTACACTTCAATATAGCAAGCACTCACCGCCACTCACACACTAGTTTGAAAGAAGATCCGTGTGTATTCCCGTTTCGGGCTCAGAGTCCTGGCGGGGCGTGTCAGCTGGACGAAGGCAGGGGGCAGACCACGCAGGCGTATATATCGTTACACGGAGTATCTCCGTCTTTCCCCAGCGAGTCTCCAACGCAAGGCCACTACTATCAACACTGAGTAAAAACACCAAGCATTAGGATTATTAGATCAACACAAGGAGAGGGGGGGGGGGGGGATTACCCACTGCTACGGGAAAGAGAAATATGCAGTCGGAAAACACTTTCTTAAAGGCAGTTCGTCTCCCTCCACATCCGTCATACACTCATCACATAACAACGTTTCTTTTCCCAGACTTTCGGAATGTTCAGAAATTCTTCACCCAACAGTACACCCGGTGTCTAACAATACGAATTCAAGGATCTCCTTTCATCAGGGGGCCTTCCAAAACATAGGATCGCTCCTCAGTTCCAATCCAAAAAAGAGTAACACAAACAAAAGGTTGATCACTTAAACTTCCTCCGCACTTCCAATCTCCCCTTTCATTGGATTCTCCGTGCAGCCAGTAAATCACAACATCCACGCCCACCAGCCACGTCCGGTATTCGTGTGGAACAACAGCGGATACCCGACTCCCCTGTTATAAACCACGCCCAGTTTATATCCTCTGCTTCCTTCCCGATCCTACAAATCGGTATCCGACACGTCTTTCCACACCTGACGGGTTCTTGGATAATTTCCCGCCTTGGGCCACCGGAACAGAATCGTGTTTCACTAAATTAGGCGGGCGGAAATATTTCCACATGCAGTCCGCCCGGAAAGAAAAGTTCCCCCCGCTCGGATTAGTCACCCGGTAACATCCTCCCGCCAAACGTTCTATGTCCCTAGAACGTGGTTGTCCAACCAGTCCCCATACCTCTCGGGGGGCTCGTCCTTGGTAGCTTGTTTGGGACCGTCTGGGTGGTGTATCCGGGGTCCAGTCCCCTTGGCTCAGGCCTCTGGGAGCCTCTGAACTACGGCCCATCTTGCAGCCGGCGGAGCGCACACAGTCGGCTGGTGGAGCCTCTAGGGGAGGTCAGGGTAGTTCGGCATGCCGAAAATTGCGAGTGTAATACCCGTTCGGGCCAGCACTTTCCCTCTCATGGTCAAAGTACATAGACCGGCTGGCACCGGCCCTGCTGGTGCTGCACAAATGGAACAGGTCCAACCGTTCACCCAACTCCCTTTCCCCTGTCGCCGGTGTCCCGTACCAGCACTCTCTTCCTGGTAAGGTAACAAAGGGCTTCTCGTGCGTTCGATCATACCTTGCTGTTCTAATTGCGCCGCATTTATTCCTCCCCGAACGGGCTAATAGTCGGCCAGTGAAGGCGTGGTGGTGGAGCCTACCCACCGGTCAAAAACTTGAGGTCTCATCCAAAACGTGGCCACCCAATACCAATGTCCGTCGGCAAACCGCACGTGTCTCCCGAAAACATCAGGTAGGTACGGGGCGTACCAGTTAGTGCTGTTGGTGTCGGTTGTATAGGCCTGGACCAGTGCAGAAGGTTGATTACCCATCGTTTGACGTGTCCTGGTTCCAGCGTACCCGTAAACTCAACAGAGTCTGGTTGAAGCGTTCGCAGCATCCATTCCCTGGGGTGATATGGGGGTAGATGCGGTCTTAGGACATCCATACACCCGACACAACTCCTGATCACTCTGGACTCAAAGTGTCGGCCCCTGTCGCGGTGCAAGAATTCTGGGCATCCAAACGGCTGAATCACTGCCTCCATAAAGCGGGTGGCGGGTCACCCGTTGGCTGCTCTGATCAAGTCGGGATGGCCCAAGCATACTTTGGTAAAAGTGTAGGTGACCACAAAGATGTTTGGTAGCGGTACTTGGCTGCCCGGGTCAGCGATAACCATGGCCAGGATATGGCAATGGGGCCCTGGCCTGTATCGGAACCAGGGGCTTTCGCTACTTCCGAGGCCTTAAACAGGGTACATCGAGGGCATGCTTGAAGAACAAACTCACAGAGGCCTCCATCCCGGCCAGTAGAAATGTCGCACGCGCAAGAGGCGACAAAGTTTCTGCATTCCCCTCGAAGTCCAAATTGTGTATGGTAGGCCTGTAACAAAGCCTGCACCTGGGCCTCCTGCACCACCACCTGGCAGACCTCCTCTCCCGACTTCGGGTCTTTAATCGTCCTGCAAAATCACCCCATCCCTCAACCAAGGCGTCCCCAAACTGCCCCAGCAGCTTCCTCACCTTGTGAGTCTGGGCTCGCCGTTCCACCTCGTTGGCCCCCTCCTCCGTCTTAACCAATGACCTAGCATTCTAAAATCCTGTCCTCCTCCTGACGCTCCCTCGACGTTGCGGGCCCCAGCCCCAACTCACTGGCACAGCCTCCTGCGAGCCCCCGGTACCTCCACAACCCCACGGGTCACCCTTCCTCCGGCCTATCGGTAACTCTCGTTCACCCTCCGTCTGCTGTGCCTCCGGGAGTCTGGACAAGACGTCGGCATTTGTGTGTTTTCGCCTGGCCGATATTGGATCTGGTAGTCAAAGTTTGCCAGCTGGGCCACCCATCTTGCTCCACTGCCCCCAGCTTTGGCCGTCTGTAAGGGGAAACCAAGGGGTTGTTGTCTGTTACCACCTGTACTTTAAACCCCATAAGTAGTCCTTGAATTTTCACTCAGGGCCCACTTAAAAGCCAGCAACCCCCAGCTTAAAGAACTGTATTCGAATCATTCCTTTTCTGCCGGGTGGAGGCTTCGGCTAGCATAGGCGATCACTCGCTCTCCCCCTTGGGCTGCTGCTGAGCAACACCGCCCCGAGCCCGGGGTTGTGGCGTCTGTGTACAAGGTGAAAGGTTGTGAATACGCAAGCCCAAGATCGGAGCCTGGAGCAGCTTTTGCTTCAGCCTTTGAAACGCTGATTCACACACCGGGCTCCAAGCATGGAGGGAGACCCAGGGCCCGGGGGCCCGCCCAGTCCCTGCCACAGTTTGATTTAAGGGTTTGGCAATTTTGAAAATCCTTAAAAATCGCCGATAATATCCGACGAAGCCCAAAAAGGACCAAACTTGCCTAAAGGGTTTTTTCGGCGCCTCCCACCCTGCACCTCCGCCACCTTCTCGGGATCCACCGAGACCCCGAGGCACTCCACAATGGCCCAGAAACTTTACCTCCTTCCTAAACAGGTGGCACTTCTCTGGCTGCAGCTTCAACCCTACTGCTCCATGGCCCGAACACATCCTCCAGTGTCGCAGATGGGACTCAATCTGGGAATAGACGATCCCTCATCTAGATATACCAGCGTAGAGTCCACCAACTGGCCGCCCAGACCCCGCTGCATCAGCCGTTGGAACGTGGCCGGTGCATTGCATAGGCCAAAGGCATACGGTCCCACCAAAAAGCCCCAAAGGGAGTGGGAAAGCAGTCTTCTCTCGGTCGACCCCCTCGCCCTTTGGACTTCCCAAATACCACTCGCAAGACCCAAAAGTGGAGTACCATACAGACCGTGTCGGGCTGGCAAGAGAGTCCTCTATCCCGGCAGTGGAAAAGCATTTTTCTTTGTGACTTGATTTAATTTCCGTAGTCACACAAAATCTCCAAGCTCCCCCCCCCTTCTTCTGGACAGGACAATCGGGGCCGCCCAGGGGGACTACTGCTCCCCCCCCGGACAATCCCCTTGTCCAGCATTCCCTGCAGCAGAGTACGAACCTCCAAATACGGGTGGGTGGTACTGGATGGTATCTCTCACGACTAGGCGGGGCGTCGCCATTGGGTATCTGATGTTTCACTAGTCGTTACAGCCATAGTCCCCATCATGTCTGGAGAACACATGTTGCCCCCTTGGTAAGGAGATCCTGCAATTTTACTCTGTTTTTCCTCTACCCTTCTCCCTGTGGGGACTCTCTGGCCAGGTGAGCAGGCCCTCATTTCCGTCTGTTCCAGGGACAGTCTGTCTGGGCCAAGGTCACTTCTACGACCGTGGGACACCCCTGCCGAAGCTGACTTCCCGGCCCTCTAGCACCTGGTGGGAAATCCACCATGGTCCCAGAACCAACCGCTGGTTACGATGTAAATTGACGGGGTAAGGGTTCTCGTTCCGTATTTTTCACCGGGACTCGGCCTCGGCAAAACCACTGCCAGTCCATGGGCCACTGCTACACTCGGGCCCGTCCATATGGGGCTCGACCACACCCACCCTGACGACCCGCACTCGTGTATGGTACTCTTGCCCAGACAATGGCCTCACTCCTTGCTGGATAAAAACTGCGTATCGCGGCAACCCCCCGATACCTTTTTGACTCCTCGTGCCTTGGCCATGTGTACCCACGACAATCGGCCTCTATCCTTTCCCATTCTTGTCTTTCCGCTGGTGGTGGGGTTTTTTCTTAGGCCTAGCCTGAAACAACTCCTCCCAGCATCTGCAATTACTTTCATCCCCAACAGGGCTTTATGGTTCCTAGGCAATAAATCTCGGACAATAACGACCCCCTTCTGGGCCCAGTGATTCCATAAATCTCCAAATCTGTGACTAGATATCCGACATAGGGATCTCCAGCCATTAGCCCCCTAAGATCACCGGGGTGCTTCTGTTCCCTGTACCTGCTACCCTAAAACAGCTCCTTGGACAGGCTCTCTGAGACTAAGGTGACTTGAGACCCAGTGTCTACCAACAACGTATCTTCCCCCCATGGATCCGTACCTCTACCACTGGGCTAGCCATCAGCTGATTCCTAGGGGCGCTCACCAATTTGGGTCACTCACAAGGTCCCAGCCACTTGACCCACAGTGGCCCGGGCCGACCTAAAAATCCCCTTGGGAACCCCGTCGAGAGCCGCTTGGCGACTATAATGCCCTGGCTCACCACACCGGTTAAAAATGGGGCGTCCCGTTGTCCCACTGAAAACGGGCTCGGGCCCCCCTTTTTTTTCACCTCCGTATGGGACGTCTCTCCAAGACCTCGTCCTCCCTCAGAGGGCGACCGCTCCCGGACATTGGTGGTAAGCGTTGGGGGCCTAGTCGCATCTCTTAGGAGGGTTTAGTAACTATTCAATTGCTCTCGGACATCCTTCAAGAAGCTCAGAACATGAAGGCCTGTTTCAATACCTGATCCAGAGGCAGCTGCCGGCTCTCCAATCCCTGCCCACACACTGGGGAATCACGCACACTATCCACCGATCCGCTTCTGGGCCAGAGCCTCTGCTCCAGGTCGTAAACGCATAGCGGGTCTTGCGAAATTGGACGCGTGAGACTCGACGGACTGGGCCCTCCGCAGCCCCAACAGGAACTGGTATCGGAGAGAGTCTCTCACTTCTCCCAGGCCATGGTCCCGCTCCTCGCCAGCCTGATGAACTGCTCCCCTTGGCCTTAGTCGCGAAAGGCCCTTAAGGATTTGTTGCTGCGCTTGATTTGCAAAAGAAGCTGGGCCTGAAGGACAGCAGCTACTGGGAGTCGCGCATACCCATATTGATATGTGGGGGAGTCCAACACAGCTTGTGCCGTAGCTCGAACCGCCTCTGGGGCAGCCTGGACCTCCCGTCGGACATACACCATCTAGGGAATTTATCAAAAAAAATGCAGTTTGGGTGAGGTAGCGCAATCCTTGAATCCAGCCAGATATTCAGGCCATGGGTCTTCCATCCGGACAGACGTATCTCGGATCCCGGCACTCCAGCATACCGTGCACAGGGAATCCCCAGAAACAATGAAGCCATGACTTCGAGGGGTGGAGCCTCCAGGCCGCTGCCGCAGATCAGCCATTGGTGAGCCGCTGGCCGAACTGGCCGAGGTGGAAACCCTGCCGACTGCAGCCAAAATCTGTTTGCAGGGTCAGAAGAGGACCACCAAATTTAAGCGGGTCTGCGCTCCTCCCTACTAAACTTCAACCTCGAGGAGGAGTCCCACAGCACCACACTGAACGCACAGACGGGCCGTGAGATTAAATTTAACAATTTGTAGTTTATTTAAAAGTTTGGGGAAAGGGAGGGGAAACTTAAAAAACTACAATGACATCGAACTATTTTTGTCACAGATACGGATTCCAGTCCTCGATAAACACTCCTCTTCAGCCCTCTGACACATCCACTTCGCCTTAATTTCCAGCCGACGCCACTCCAGGTGAAGTTTAAGCAAGAGCTAGGGAGTTGACGGCAGGGACTTTCTGGCTTGGGGGGGGGGGGGTGGACTTCAAGACCAAGGCTGAGCTGTTAGCATGCAGGGGTTCTAGCTCCCAGGTAAGTACAGATTTCAATACACAGGTGGGATTCCCGGGCTGAGGCTGGTACGCGTGCAGGGGTTCTATCTCTCAGGTAAGTACAAAGTTCAATACACAGGTGAGTATTCACAGGGCTGGGGCTGTTAGCGTGCAGGGGTTTTCTAGCGCTAAGGTTAAAGTACAGTGGTAATTACACAGGTGGGCTTTCACAGGGCTGGGCTGTGTGAGCGGCAGGGGTTCTAGCTCCCAGGTCGTAACAGCGTTCAATAACACAGTGGGTATTTACAGGGCTGGGCGTGTAGCGTGCAGGGGTTCTAGCTCTCAGGTAAGTAGAGAGTCCAATACACAAGTGAGGTTATTCACAGGGTGGGCTGGTTAGTGTGAAGGGGTCTCGCTCACAGGTCCCAGTACAGAATTCAATTACACATGTGGGTATTCCGCAGGGCTGGGCTTGTTACGGCAGGTTCTGCTCTCAGTGAGAACAAGAGTTTCAATACAACAAGTGAGTATTCACAGGGCTGGACTGTTAATCGTTCAGAGGTTCTAGCTCTCAGTGAATACAGAATCAATACCAGGTGAGTTTTCGCAGTGCTGGGCTGTTGCGTGCAGGGGTTCTAGCTCACAGGTAAAGTACAGAATTCATACACAGGTGGAGCTGTCACAGGGCTGGGCTGTTAACTGGCTACTATCACCCTGAAGATATTCCGAGGTCGGTATTCTCAAGCAGATACGGGTTTTGGGTCGATGACTTGACCGCCTGGTGTGCCTTAACAGGTGAGACTGCAAACACATACTGGGCAAATATCCCGCCCAGCTTGGCAAGGGGGCAACACACGGGGTATGAATCGGCTGTTGTCCTGTTCGCTTTCCCCTCGGTCAAGAGACAGAACAGACGACACGCACAAGGCCGGTGGGTGCTGACAAGGCCAATGAACCCAACGTCACGTGGCATGAAAAGGTAAGGCTTTGATTTAAAAGCTTTACAGAGATCGCTGTGTGGGCGACGTCATCCAACCTCCTCCAAAGGCGCCTCCAACACGGTCCAATCATCCAGCTTACTTAAGGTAAAAGACTGTGGATTGCCGACCAATACACTGCGCCTCTCTGTCAGGGCCCTCTTCCTACGCACCGGGGACACAACCACGGACAAACACCCACACACCACAAAGGCACTACTAACACCTTCTCTCTCGTGTGTACACTTCAATAGTAGCAGCACTCACACCGCACGTCCACACACTCATTGAAAGAGATCCGTGGTGTATTCCCCGTTTCGGGCTTCAGAGTCCTGGCGGGGCGTGTCCAGATGGACTAAGGCAGGGGCAGACCCAGCAGGGCCGTATATAGCGAAACACCGGAGTCTCTCCGTCTTTCCCAGCGATCTCCAACGCAAGGCACTACTATCAACACTGAGTAAACACACAAGCACTGGTGATTATTAGATCAACACAAGAGAGGGGGGGGGGGGAATTACCCACTGCTACGGAAGAAATATGCAGTCGGAACACTGTTCTTAAAGGCAGTTAGGTCTCCCTTCCACATCACGTCATCCCACTCCCTCCACAATATACAAGGAATGTTTCATAAAGTCTGCCTCCACCAGTACACAGTTGTTGTCCTCTCCCAATACGATTCAATGATCTCCTTCCCACTCAGGGGCCTTCCAAACCTATGATCGCTCCTTACAGTTCAATCCACAATAGATGTAAACACAACATCCAAAGGTTTATCACTTAACTCCTCCGCACTTCCAATCTCTCCCTTTCCTTGGATTCTTCCCGGTGCAAGCCACGTAAATCACAACAGCCCACGCCACACCCCACCACTTCCGATCGTGTGGAACAACAGCGGAACCGATTCCCCGGGGGGGTGTTCATAAACCAGCCCCTTTTATTCTCTGGATTCCTCCTTCCCCGATCCTCCCATCGGTAGCCGACAACAACGTCCTCTTCCAACACCCTGACCGTTAATCTTGTATAATTTTCCCCCGCCTTGGTCCAACCGGAACCAGAACTCTCCGTTGTTTCACTTAAAAAATTTTTATGTCCGGAACGGAACATTTTCCCCACACTTCATTTTCAGTTCCGCCCCGGAAAGAAAAGTTCCGCTCGGAGTTAGTCCAACCGGTAACATCCTTCCCCCGCCAAATCGTTCCTGTCCCTAGACCGTGGATTGTCCAACCCCAGTCCCCATACCTCTCTTGTGGTCCGTCCTTGGTTCGCTCATTGGGACCGTCCTGGGTGGGTGATCCGGGGTCCATCCCCTTGGCTCAGCACTCGGGAGCCTGGGCTCTACGGCCCATCCTTGGCAGCGGCGGAGCGCACACAGACCTCGGACTGGTGGCGCCTCTAGGGGAGGTCTAGGTAGTTCGGCGTAGAGGGCATGGCCGAATCACATTGCGATGTATCGACCCGCCCCGAAAAGAAAGTTCCCGCTCAGGATTAAGTCACCCCGTAAACATATATGTCCTTACAATAACCATCCGCAACTGCCACTGATGGCCGCTCAATAGTTTGAAAGGAAGCGCTAACAGGAAGGTTCCAGCTACCTTGAAAGTCTAAAGGCAGGTCCCCCCTTCATTATCCTATCATGAGGCCCTTTGCATCCTGCCTGCGTTATTTGTTGTTAAGAATGGATGTGAGAACGGCTTCTAAACAACTCCATCTCGTTTACCAAAGGGTTGAATCATTTATCACAAAGGGATTTGAAATATTGTTTCCCTTTGCCTCATTTGGACAAAAATGTAAATCACTTAGAAAGCTTGCAATGAGTGCAAACACCGGTGGTATGAGGCAATTAATACGGACGGGTTAACCCCTGCAAAGGTTATCGCCAATCCCGTTGTACCCTTTTATAAACCCAAATGAAACCGACATATAGCAAAAGTTCAGGAGTAGGGCTTAGTCGCCCACAACCCACATCCCTTCAAGTTTCAAGCCAACAAATAATAATTAAGATGATACGCACACAGTCCTTTTCTAACTTTGGGGTATGGGAGGGAATTTGAAGTCCTGATGAACAAAACAATGGTCCCGCAAAAAGAGAAGACATATAAATCCACTGGGTTCAGGCCCCACCAAAAAACAAGTTACCTCCAGCTGTAAGGAAAGGTACCCATGATTCTACGTCCAAAATGTATCTCCCCAGACCAGATCGTGCCCATATGAAATGGCCTTCAAAAGTCTAATATGCCAATGTCCCTCTCGCCAGAGTCACTTAGGACAATTACCCAGAGCTAGCTTATGCCAAACACAAGCCACCTCACACCAAAACTTTTTTTTTCTTCCAAAAAAATGTCTGCCTTCGTCCCTCTTATCATTAGGCCCATCAGAATAGAGATTCCTTAGAGAGCCAACCAAAGGTCCCCCTCAAACAAAAAGATCTTTGGAAAATGCTCAACATCAACCTAACTTAAATTGAGCATAGTGCAGGGCTTTTGTCACTGGGGAAGTGCCACAAGGCAGATCCTAGAGAAAAATTGAAAAATGTTTTCAGACCTTTTCCAATAAAAAAATTACTTCTGTAGGATAAAAGCTTTTGACAGTTGTGTTTACATAGAACAATCTAAATGGAACCGTCATGTAAAATACCCATAAAAACAGAGTCTTCAAAATGTTGTTTCTTTTTTCAGTCCACCACTCCTGCTCCCTCCCACCCATCAGAAATCACTCAAGTGCTTTTGATGAATCAAGGGGCTTCACATTTGCAATCGAACCAAGTATTTAAAAAATAAAAAAAAAACGTAATTCCAGTCCTGTTGTCATGGAACTGCTCCTCTCAAAGAGAGCTTTTTGAAAAGTCCTTGCATGTAAAGATGATTGTTGAGGTTGGGCTGATTTGAAGTTGTAATCTTTCTCACTACAGGGAACAAAAACAAAACAAAACTCTCGGTGAAAAAAAAGATCAGAAAAAAAGAGTTTGACTGAGTGCCTTGTATTTTTAAAATGGCTGAATTAGCATATTCTCAGAATAAAACCAACCCCCATTTGTTTTTTCTAAATGTGTTTTAATTTAATTGAGAAGGTCACTGGGTATTGTTTCGCATTTCAGAGGGATCATTTTTTGGGGGGGCAGTACTTTTGAAAAAGATCTGTATACTAATATAATGAGAAAAAAATTATGCAAAATGCAAAATTGGAATTGTCATTATTAAAATCTAATTAGCAATAGTACATATCTGCTGTTTTTCACAAACAATAAAATGTTTGCAACAATGTTGTTTTGGACCTCAGGTGTTCGTCATAATATCTTTTTTTGGGGTTTTCCCATATAAAAAAACTAATGCCTGTTAAATCATCTACTATTTGCTTGATCTTATTAAACATGGTATGTTGCCTTTGAAACTTCCACTATCATATCATCACATTTGAAGCTGAAGGGTGTGGTGATCTTTTGACAACTGGCTTGTGTCCACAACTGTCCACAATATGGGACAACACCCCTGTGGATAGGAACGTGCATGGGTTTACACCGTACGTGTGCAAGTCATTGCTTCATGACTTACACGGATATGTTTGTTTTAAATTCACTTGAAATACCTTTGCTCATTTTTTTCTCTTAAGAGACACAGAACAACCAAAAATAAATAAATAAATATAATAAAAAGGTTGCATCAGCCGTTCTGTGGTTTTATAATGTGTCTTTTTCTTATCTTAATTTTCATTTGGTCGGGTTTAAAGCAAAACAAACCCACGAACATTGTGAATCCCACTGTTGAATCACTTCGCAAATGTATTGCTTTAATGTTCTTATATAATTCACAGCCTTATCTGTCCATGTCCATGTCCCCCGAGGAAGTCTACCAGCCTTATCTCGAGTTTTGGAAGATAAGAAAATGTTTGGCTGGGGACCCTGACGCACTCTGAATCTCTTCTTCTTTTGTTCAGACTGTGTTCCGGAATTGAAGTATGGATGAATGAGAGCAGCGGGTGCAATGGCTAATGACGAAGTGCTGTTCTGAAATAGGGCAGTGACATGTGGTTGAATGTACTGCAGGTACATAATACAATGCATAAGTTCATTTGAAATGCACATTATGCAAACTAGAGATACCAAATGTGTTGACAGAACTGTTCTGAGTGCCACAATGTGCACAGGTTCTGTTTCCTAAAATGCAAAGGAACTCTCGCTCTCTCTCTCTCTCCTCTTCCCTCCTCTCCATCATCTCTCTCTCAGGCGTTCTTTCCCATATACTCATACACCAACTCACCAGTCATTATGGCGGCTTTTCCTACAGTTACATCCCCGGTTGCTCCAGGAACAGGAATCAGGTAGCAAAGATATGTGTGGACCTCAGGTTAAGAAAGAACAGGAAACATGACATGAAGCCCTCCAACAACTGAATGCCTTTGGCTCTGTAAAAAACAGTTGAAAGGAACCACTACTGTACTGCAAAAAAAAAAAAAACGTACTTCTAAGATGTGGCCAACTAGCGCTACTTGAAACGTTTACAGGTTCTGACTGTACCTCGGCGAGTTTCACCTTGACTAACCATATTAAATGAACCCTTTGAACACCAGAGTTTGGGCCGGGTGGACTTAATGTGCATTGTGTACCTGTTATAAAGAAAAGTTTTTACTGTATAGAAACTAAAAGTAAAAGTACTGGACCGGTAACTGCAGCACTTCTGTTTAGACATTCAGGTAATTTTATTTATTTTATTATTTTTTTAGAATATTGTTTTGGGGATTCTCTTAATCACCTGAATGTTAAAAGTTTATAGGTTGTCCAAACTCCTGTACTTTTTTTTTTTGTTTTTTTTTTTTTTTTATGATGAATCCAACTGTTATATTCAATTATTAAGTTTTTACATTTATGTTAAAATTATCATACTAAGTTTGCAAAGTGGGTAAACATTATTACATACAATCTTATTTAAGTAAACATTACGATATTTAAGTGTTTAGTTTCTCCACTGGCCAAGTGAACCAACATGTGTGTGGTTTAATCCAGGTTGGCAAATCACAAGTCAGATCGTGGATTGGGTACTCAAATTCAGACCATTCCCTCCAGCTCCTTCTGCGTGTGAGATTGGAGTACATCACCATGGTGAAGGCAGTCTGGTTCGTATGGGCTTCACTGAGGATCTGTTGCTGAGGTCCTGTAAACGATGTTCTCACACGGGGCTCTGTCCTCTATGTGTTGGTCGAGTTGTTATGCAGTGGTGGACAGTAACAAAGTAGTTTTACTTTGTTACTGTACTTAAGTAAAACTTTTCAAGTATCTGTACTTGTACCTGATTACGTTTCTTTTTGTGTATTTTTTTTTTGTTTTGTGTTTTACCTTTTTACTAGATGCCAAAGCGTAAAATCGTACTTTTGACTTCCTACATTTCATACACTTATCATTACTCCGTATAGCATATCTCAACCTGCTCCCGAGAGACCAAAATCCGTCCCGGTATTTTGAGCCTACTAGCATTCTAGATAAAAAAATACTAATTAAAATTAAACTATACAGATAGCTTATATATATAAAACTGCAAACTAAACATCCATCTATCGGTACTTTTTTACTTAGTCCATAAAAATAAAAGTTATTTTATTTTGTAATTTCACTTGAGTAAAAGTGACAACTGAGGGTACATTTTACTTTTCACTGGAGTATATATGTACTATACGGATCTGTACTTCTACTCTCAATACTTGATTTGTGTACTTTCGTTCCACCACCGGTTTGTGGGGTCTCATGGACATTCAAGTCGGTTGTGGTCGTCCTTTAGTTGGCAGGTCCCACCAGCGGATATGAATCCAGTCTGGATAATGGTAACCTTCAGAATAAGGATGAAACAGAGAGACTAATATAATTTAATATGACATGCTTCTTATGAATGCAAGTAGTACATTGGATGTTATGGGAATAATACACATTATTGATTTGCGTATACTTCCAGCATTGTAAAAACACAATGAAACCTGAAAATGTGTAAACTCACCTCTTAAAACATGAAAAATTAAATAAAATAAAAAAAAGTTCCATATGAGGGCCCATACTGTGTATTGTACAGCCCTAATTTTTTTTATGTTTTGGTGTCATAGGATTTGATTTGTTTTCTCATAATATTACACGTGATTACCTTATTGGCCTTTGTGCTTCAGGCATACACCTACTTCCACAGAGAAACAGATGGGCCTAACATAGTGCTCGGCATGGACCAGGCAAAATCATAGTCATGCCTTGCAAAACTTAATGATGTTTTCTTATGGGAAATTAAACTAAAAGCATGGAGAAATGACAGACTACAGAGTTATCCCCTCACTTCTGTCATGTGCAATTACCAGAAATGAAATTGCAGAGAGAGAAAGACTGCCAACTGGTACTAAGAAGGTCTAATGCAGTGTCACATTGCCATTTGCCAGCAAGCTGTGCGGCTTTATGGTTTCTTTCAATTGAGATGCATCCTGGCACTGTGGACGGGTCCTGGTCAAGCTTGGCTGCACAGATGAGGGAGCCGGTCCATCTTCCTCTCCCTTCCTCCTCCTCTAGTGACTCTCACTTGAGACGTCTCTCTATAAGGGTCTGTCAGCTTTACCTGCCCTAGATAGATTTTAGAGAGGCCTTTTTAATATTCCGTATTTTTTTTTTCTGTAGTAATGGATTTCTCTATATTCTCTGTTTTTCAAATGCCAGTAGATTCACTGTGAATAGAATGTTGTATCATTATTTCTTCACTCTCTGTGTTTATAGGTTAACTGAAGTCTTTAATTAATTAACTGCACTGCACCCTGTTTAGTGAAACCAGCTAATTCTTGAGATTCTGTTTACTAATTCTCTTCCCTTGCACTCCTTGAATTGTAAATCAGACAGCATTGCGTTGTTGATTTCGTAGCTGTCACAGAGCGAGTGGAGTGGTTCTCAACCTTTTTTTGACTCAAAGGACTCTCTTTGTCCAAGACCAGTTGTTGGTAGCTAACAGAAATAAATAACAAATATAATGTGTTATTTTTTTCTTTTATTTTTTGTCCCTTAGCATTTTAGGTTAAGATTGATATTATCAATGTCAGATATGTTGGAGTCGCCCCTGAAAGATGTTTCCCTGGCCCCACCCCTGGTTGAGAAAGCACTGCCTATACACTGATCTAATACTCACTTGGGACTAGAGGTCCATGAATACCAATAAGATCACATATGCTACAGTGTAGGTTCCATATATATTTGGGACACAGATACAATTTTTCATGATTTTGGATCTGTATGTCGCCTCCCATAGAAATAAAATGAAACATCAAGATTTAATTGAAGTGCAGACGTTTTAAGCGTTAATTCAAGGGGTTCAACAAAAATATACATTCTTAGGGAATTACAACCATTTGTATACACATTCCCCCATATTTCAGGGGCTCAAATGTACATGGACACACCATAGCCTGGGCTTCCTTCTTTTTGATGCTTTACCAGGCCTTTTACTGGCAGCGGGACTTGTTCATATTGTTGTTTGTTTGGTGGGTCTCCTGCCTTTAGTTTTGTCTTCAGCAAGGTTAAAAGGCATGCCTCCAGTCGGGTTGAGATCAGGAGACCTGACTTGCCATTGCAGAATATTCCACTTTTTTACCTTAAAACTAACTATTTGGTTGCTTGGCGTGTATTTTTGGATCATTGTCCCTTTGTACTATCAAGAGCGCCGTCCAACCAACTTTGCTGCATTTGGCTCTGAATCTGGGGGCAACAGAGTATTTCCCCTTCACACAACACTGCGTGTTGTCTTCTGCGTCACGGCATCATGAAAAACACACCAGTAAACCTACGTGCCACTGGAGCCATCGCAGGCCCAAATTATAATTTTTCCATATTGGACCTTTTTTTGGTTCAAAAAACATTAAACCATAGAAATCTCAGAAACTGCCATTTCATGACCCCTTTAAGGAATTTGAATTATAGAAGTGTGGACGATGTGTATGCTAGGTTCAAAGAGATGGATCTTTAGTCTATACTGCTACAATGTGTTTGCCTTCCAAAACAATGCTAAGAAGACTGTTCCAGAGTTTTAGTGCTAATTTAATATGGTTATGATACACAGTCATTTCTACTAGTATAAAATAACAACATTAAAAATATTTTAAAAAGTATATCAGTGTTGTTAAGAGAAGATAAAAATATCCTATGATAAATCCTATAAAATACCTATTCCGCAGACCCGATGAGGTTATGCTCTCTCTTTTTCTTTCTCTCTGTGTCTCTTCTCTCCAGTTTTTCTCATTTCCCCACAAACAGAGCTTTAAAGCTCAAGATGTCTCAGAATGAAACCTAGGTGCCACATCAATTAATCATGTGGTGTTGTAACATTAAAGTTGAGGGACACTTGTACTAGAGCTCTTTTTTTTAAAGCAGCACCTCAAAGTGAGGAGAACATCCTAAGTCAAGACAGTAACGCTCTAAAACACACCAAATCAAGACTAGGATAGACATTTAAATTATTGGTTTCTTAAAAAGCTTTTTAATAAAATGGTTATTTTTGGGCGATTTGAAATCCCATTAAATGCCCCATTTCAGTATATATAAAAATATATAATAGAACAAGACAACCAGATGGAAGATTTGATTGAAGCTGGGCCTATTCGTGCCAAAGCAGCAAGAAGGCAGGTTGCAATCGCTTTAGGTGCTCTGAGCCCAAATTGGCCAGGGAGCCAGTCTCAATGACATGACATCATAGAGTCACAGAAGCTTCTCAAGCTTTTGTGTCTTTTCTAGCTATACGTCTCCATGGCTTCATTGTCCTGGTGGGTTGATTTCAATTCTCACCCCAGGCTTTGGGCTTTTTACCATTGAATATTGCACAATGGTCCCTGGCTGCCCGATCCAAAAATTACTTTCTTTCCCTCCCTCTATATGGTTTTGGTGATCAATTTAATTTCTTTTTATACATACGACAAACATCACAAAACACCAAAACAACAACACATATATCATCCACAACACTCAGAGTTACGATACATGCTCCATGAATAACGATGAGTCGAGTTTTATCTGTCGACTTTCTTCTCCCAAGTCGACAGATAAATTAATGGTCAGATAATGCCCGATTCCAAACAAATTTGAAAGAGAAAGTCATTTTAATGCGATCAACAATGTCCCCCACACACCAAGGAAACAGATGGTCACCAGAAAAATGGCACAGATCCACAAAAGGAGATCTCCTTAAAGTAACTCTATATGCCAAACTGCACGGTGTGCAATCCTTTAAAATTCAAATAGAAATAAAGAAAGATATTAATGTCTGTTGTATAAAATAAAAGGAGCACAGAAAAAGGAATGACAAACAACTTTGGAACCTGAACCAAAGGAAAGACCGCACATTCTCAAGAAAATATGTCTGCCTAAAAAAGAAAAAATAAAAAAATATTTTTGATACGTGACCGATCCACATCAGGCGCAAAACCTGTCCCCAAAAAGCCAGTGTCCAAACTATCAATCAAACCTTCTCTCCAGGTTAGCTCCAAAAAAAAAAAAAAAAAAAGATTTCAAAGCATAGCAGTCCACTAGATTAAATTTGCAGGATAGAATATCACAGCAGAAACTTAAGTGTCCATGTCCACCTTGTTATTCTCTTCTCCGGGGCAGCTAAGATTCTTCTTCTGTGTCAGTGAGCTGATTGATATCACTCCGCTTTCTAAAAGAGGTGAACATCAGTTTGCTCACCGTTTTGTGTCGCAGTTTAATCATCGGGCGGAGAGATGAGAAACAGCCGCAGACCCTAAGGACCCTAAGGACATCCTCCTAAGGACTGGTTTGAGGTTCCTTCTCCTGGCAGACGTGGCTGAACTGAAGTCAGGAAAAAACAGCAGCGTGATATTATCCTGTGTATATTTCACCAGGTATGCCTGCTGTGCACCCTTCAGGGATCGCTGATCTGTCTGTCTTGGCCATCTCCAGCACAAGACGAAAGATAATAGTACGCGGCCGCTCTGAGTTTACTTTTTTTTCTTCTGTCATAGACGCGATGAGCACATTCAATCTCAATATTGCATCCTTTCAGTACAGGAATCAACTTGGAAAGATTATCTCTGAAAAAGTCGGCTGCATCAGAGCCTCCCACCCCCCTTGGCAACCCCCACCAGTCACACGTTATTTTTTACCTGCTCCTATCCTCCAGTTTCAATTCATCACTTTATAGAGTAAGTTGTTCTAGCTGCATTCTCAGGTTCGTGACTGTCCTCCTATCCTGATGTGCAGCTGCCTGAACGGAATCGACCCAGTCACGTGTCTGTTTCGCCACGATGGCTAGCTTTTCAACTTCTGCTTTTAGCCCTTTGAAAGAATTGTTGGTCGCTAGTATGTCCATATGTAGGTAGGAATTTTTTCTTTATTGGCGATTGCTCAATCACTCTTTTCTGATTGTCCTTGACCGTTGAAGTACTCATGATGGAGTAGATAGAAAGTGGTTAGAAATTTACTATCAGAATTGTAGAATATTTGACAAAGTGAGCAGGGCGAAGGACCTTGTGTGCACCGCCATCAAAGGGTCACATGATCTCCCTTTTCCCTCTATATTTACATTGTTTATTCTGGTTTGCATGCTTTAGCGCAAATACCTATTTTACCTAATTTAGAGCTGTACAAGGTGACAAAACAGATCAGACTCTCCCTGGACCAATTAAAATCCTAGGGCCCAGTTTTAGGGTCCTGATGGACATGTGGTTTACAAAGAATTGAGTAAGTGGATTAGTTGCCTCCCTACTTGGAAGAGTAAAAAGAGAGAAATATAAATCAGGCCATTAATCCTATTGTACCAGAAGGGGAGTGAAAGAGAGAGGAAGAAAGCAACGAAAGAGCGCCTTTGTGTCTCCATCAGATAGAGAAGGTCAGCTTTTTCAGGGAAAAAAGTGCTGCACTTCTCTATGCCTGATCTCTATCTCTGCCTATGAATTACAGAAGAGTGGGAATGCTTTTGATATCCAGAGAAAGTGTGCTCCATGGGTGGTTCAATTATTTCTTCTCCCCAGCAAAGTGTTTTTTAGATTCCCACTTTCTTTTTGCTGCGTGATTTTCTATACTACCAATGTCTATTCCTTTCGTTGTTTTGAATTGGCAGCATAACCTCCACTATTCATATCTGAATGGTTTCCATTTGTGTCGCTATTTTAAGAAATTTTGAAGGAAATATACTTACCTATAATCCTATGTTTAATCCAAAGTCGTGGCTGGTGGCATAATTTCCTGTAACCAGCCTGTTTGGAGACAACAAACTCTGTAACTTAGTGATCATATGATGGGAAGACTGACCTAAATGGATCTTAAATTGATTCTGATTTGATTTTATTCACATACTTTATTTTTAGAATACAAATACGGAAACGGTTTTGCTAGTATTCATTACATCCCACTTTTAGTTGAGACAAATAATGGATAATAATGCATAAACCAAATCATATCATGCATTCAACCTCATAAAACAGGAAACATATGCCTGTCAATATACTTCCTGCACTGACTCCTCACTGTGTTTGTTAAATTTAATTTAATTTAATTAATTTAATTTAATTTAATTTAATTTACTTTAATTGAGCCTTGTCTAAATTATAATCTAGGATTTAGTAGTCTTAATTCAACATAGAATGAGTACTCCTGTCTGAATAGTCTAGACATGGCCTAGACAGTGTTTGTCTCTTGTCGTGTCTCTCTAGGTCTGTTTCTGTTCAACAGCGAGACAGTGACCATCTGCTTTACAACAGGCTACTGAGAATACAAATCACATCTGCACAAATAATATGTTTGATGTCAACAACAACTTCAACATTTCATCATTTTTTGGTAAGCTGTAAGAAAAATGAACAGGGTGAAACAAGAATGGTCACGAAAATATTGTAAGCATGGAGGTTTGTATGGGCGGGGGGTGGTTCATGGTGTCGACGCACCACTGATTGGCCCCATTTTTCTTTACCACAATCATCCTACATCTAACTGAGTAATTTTTCCAGTGGGGATTAAGTGATCCCGATGCTGAGAAAGATCGCAGTTAAAGTTTGCATGTCACCAGCAAGACCGTTTTACTAATTTATCGTGTGTAAAATCTGTCTGTTAGGTCCTAATCTCTTATCTATGAGCCACAGCTAGAACAAATATAATCATATGATGTTCTTAATACCTGTTAACATCCATAACAGTTTATTCCTTACTTTTATTATTTACTTAATGTGATTTATAAATAAATAATAACATTTATTATTTACATCCCCATTAACCCTCATAGTTGTGTTTGAGGGTCGTCTGAGAGGAGAGTAATAACCACAAACAACCGCCTTAACTCTGAAACTATCCGGAGAGATCTTTCCTAATCCGATGATAATGTGGCATCACCTCTTTATAAATATCAATAGAACAATAGTTTGTGCTGTAACCAACAGATTAAGGTTTCAGTAATATCTCAATAAGGTTTTGATTAGGTCAGATATTATTAATTATTTATTAAGTAAAGTTAAAGTTGAGATTAAAATATAGTTTTAGTATTTATTATGAATAAAATGCAAGGAACATACAGTTAATCTAAAAAGAACACGAGTTAAAAAAAAAAAGAAGACCTAAATTCAATATGACGTGAGTAGAACAGAATGATTTAAAAGACCTTGACTTTTTATTTTTAATTAAAATTATTACAATTTGGACGAAAAAGTTTAAAAAGTAATTGGTTAAAATTGTGCTTAAAAAGTTGTTAAAATTGATCTGAGCAACCAAAAGTGAGGCAGGTTCTCAATCACATATTCAGCCCTTCACTCATGGTTTTACTCTCACTGTGTTTTGCTTTGATCGGACGACAACATAACACAGAAGAACAAAGACAGAGAAAATTATGTGGGGTCGATGATGACAAAAAAATGAGGGCTAAGTTTTCTTTGTGGATTTGTATTAAACACAGTACTGGGGAAATGGGTTTACAGTAATATCCTGCACAACATAGCTCAAAATAATTGGACCACACACATCTAAGCCCGGTCACAGTTATCAACAGTTTTCCTATTAAGTGGTCCTCTTGAAGTGATGCCATACATTCTGCAGGCCAGAATAGAGGTAATTAAAATTAACATTGGTAAATAATAAAGACAGCTACTGTAGCAAGTTGTTATGCTCATGCAAATACATTTCCTTTTTTTTTATAATCTTCTTAAGCATTAGGCTCTCAAAATGTCATATCTTACTTTATAACTTCTTACTTTACCTTAACCAGATTTCTGTGCTTTCTTTTTCTTATAGGTCTCATGCTAGTGTGCAGAGTTTTTCGGGTGCCCCCGTTTTCAAAATTTTGTACGACCTGCATTTTGCCGCATTTGTTGTTATAGTTGTTTCAAGTATGAAATCTACTACTTGTATTTTTTACTCTTCTTATTGTTTTTTTGTGTTTTTTTTTGAGTTTTTGTGCTGTGGTGTTTTTAGTGTTTTTAAAATAATTGTTTACTGGTGTTGTCCCAGCTGCATTAAAAACTGCTGCGCAACTTGGACAATTTTGAAATAACTATGGGACCTAGATCAATTCTTCCTTTCCTGGCTAAAATTTTAGAATGAGTCGTAGCTTTGCAGTTGCATAATCATCTTATAATCTTTTGAGAAACTTCTGTCTGGTTTTCGAAATCTTCATAGCACTGATACTGTCAGGGATCTGCAAGAAATGGGACCCAAATGCAAATGAGCAGACAAGGATATTTTATTAACAAAACAGACTAGAACATCAGGGGGAATGAGGAGTGACACAGTCCAAACAGAGGGGAAGGACAGACAACAATACAAGCAGGAGGGATGACCACAGAGTCCAAGATGGCCACAGATTCAAGCATGGAGGAGGCAGCTCCAGAGGAAGGACCAGACAGGCACACAGGGAACCCATAGCTTGAAGTGAAACTCAAATGTCGCACCAGCCACCAGGTAGAGACTCACAGAACCAGAGACCTGACACATGAGAGAGGTGAGCTGCTTTCAGCCAGAGGGGGTCAGTGGCCAGAGAATCTGGGTTAAGGCAAGACAGGACAAAACACGAAAACAAGACGAGGACTCAAACCACCACACAACACAGACAATGTGAAAACAAAAGTGAACAAAACCAAAATAAAATAACCAAAACCATCCAAAGAAATAATCAGAGTAAAAACAAAAAGCCAAGATCCAAAAAAAGAACTGGAATCGCAAAAACAAGAGTAAATGAAAATCTAAATTAAAAAGAGAAACAAAACTAGATTAGAATGCACAAATCAATAAAAACAAGAAACTAGATAGAACTAGAGAAGACCAAAAAGGAAACGGGATATAAAAATAACTAGATAAGAGATCAAAACAATAACTGAGCAAGATCAAAAGGATAAATTCTAGACCAAGAAACATATATAAACACCAAAACAAACCAGCAGAGACAAAAAGAAAGGGAAACCAATATATGGAGCCAAGCACACACAGGGCTCAAGTGAAAACAATCAAGCAGACAAGGGCTAAAACAAGGGGCCCGTGACCAGGGGAAACAAGGAGGTGGGACAAGAGGAGTACATGGTAGACACAAACAGGAGATAGAACCATGTGCTTAGACACAAAACAAACAAAGAAATATTGTACAAAGACAAGACAGTCAGGGCAGGATTCTGACAGATACAGCCTTGGTTAAAGTGACCAAATACTTATTTTTGGCCTCTGATGCTGGATCTCCCTCTTTTCTTATTCTCTTGGACATTATTGCCACCTTTTAACACCATGATCATATTCTGTTTACTGAATCACCTTGAACAGAGATTTTGGTATTTCTCTGCAACCGTCTTTAACTGGTTTAGATCCTATTAGACTGGAACCGAAAGTGTGTTGCTTGAGGGGAATGCAGGTCTGATATCAGGTCAGTCAATACTGGCATCCCACAGGGATAATTTTTAGGGCCCTTACTCTTTAGTCTTTATTTATTTTATTTCAACTTTATGAAATTTGGGTATCAAGTAATCATTTTTATGCTGTCGACTAAGAGTGATCTTTGACTTCCTTGTTCAGATTTTAATCTCATGTACAAAGCATTGTTAAGACTTTCTTTTATCTCAAATAGATTGCAAAATTGTGCCCTACGCTATCCCTTTTCAGCTGCAGAAAAGTTTAATAAATGTTGTTTGTCTTTTTCTCGCCTTAATTATCGTAATGTGCTTCTTATTGGTGTGTTCTAAGCATACTTTAAAAAGGGGTCATCATGATGCGATTTAAATTTTTCCTTTCTCTCTTTGGAGTGTTACAACCAAGCTCTTTGGTGCAAAAAGAAGATCTGTAAAGTTTGCGAAGACTAAAGTCTCAAATCCAAAGAGATATTCTATATAAAAGTTAAATATGAAAACATACTTAAAGCTGTGATTCTGAAGCGCCAGACTGTCCTTGCAAAGTTGGAACTGCCCCCACTTTATAGAAACAGACAGTGCATTGTAGGCTACTCTCACAGGAAACAGTAGACACAACTTAACCACTGATTTCTAGTTTGTGTCCCTCTTTGGGAGGCCAAACAAAGTAGTTTCACTTTCAGAACGAAACACACAGCGTCTCCACACATGACGTGGGGTGGCAACAGCGAGAATAAAAGTTAAACGCCTTCTTTCTTTTCGTGAACATCTGGACGGTGTTATGCAAATCTTCCCACATCGTGATGTAGACACGTGGGGGGTGTGTTAGAATGAGCCATTTTTAGGTAGGAGTGGTTGACTCTTAAAGGATTTTGCCACTGATGATTCAAATGCGAGTTTTGAGCAGTGTAGAGTAGCGCTTGTTGTTTGTCATTTCTCCGGACATGGTTTTATATTTACGCAGCACAATACGCAACACAATGCATAAAAAGACAGTATAAGTCATTATAATCAGTAATTATGCCCCCACTGGATGCAACAAATGCCTAATTTATAATTGGTTTTGTTGTTTTTGTCTTGTCGCGCCAGGACGCATGGCATCACAGTATAAGGGGCTTAACATTTCCGTCACACGCTTGAGGAATTCGGCCAATCAAAACACACTGGATAGTTGGCCAATCAGCTTACACCTCACTTTTCAGAACGATGAGCTTTGTAAAAATCTATGAGTTTCAGAAAAGCAGGGCAGAGAGCAGCAGCAATAATGTACATTATGTGGAAGAAAATAAATGTGTTTTGAACCTCAAACTGCATACACACATAACACATTGCATTACACCAAATACACAATATAATGTTCTTTTTAGCAACGTCATACAACCCCTTTAAGAAAGTTGCAGTACGTTCAAATTTCTGCAGCCAGAATTTTAACTAGTACCAAAATGAGAGATCATATTACTCCCATTTTAAAGTCACTTCACTTGCTGCAGTGAAGTACAGAGTCAACTTCAAAGTTCTCATGCTCACATATAAAGCTCTCCACAGTCTGGCCCCTGGAGAATTTATCTAAACTTTTTAATAAATACCTTATACTGTGAAACGAAGCCTTCGCTCTTCTCAGCAGGGTCTGTTGGTTGTCCCTCAAACACGGTTATGTTCCATGGGTGACAGAGCTTTTTCTATATCTGCTCCCAGGTTGTGGAACCAACTTCCAGTTAAAAATCGGGAAGCACAGTATCTTAACATTTTTACCATGCATTTAAATATATATATATATATATATATATATATATATATATATATATATATATAGCAAGCTTATTGCTGATTGTGATTATCAATGCTGTTTCTTGTTTATTTTATGTTCCTGTGCTCTTTTGCTTATTCTGTATTCCTGTATTCATTTTATATATACTCTTAAAAAAGTGCTTTGAGAACCTCCTTTGAGAGGCGCTTTAGAAAATAAAGTTATTATTATTATTTGAATGTGATCTGTCATATCTTATAACATATGCCTTGAGGTCAATGTTACCAAAAATATTCCCCATAGAATCGAGAATCTGCAGCAACCACATGTTCTCATAGCTACTGCAATCCTCCTGTCATACTGAGTAGCAGCTTGCTCTCTCAGCGGCCCCCACTCAACGCCAGAGAGTCTCCATATGATGCCACATCTACGCAACACCTGATGTCCCCACCTGTGTATTTGCTATGCCTTTTTGTGCAGTTCCGCCATCTTGGATCTGCAGGGGTGGCCTGCAGTATTGGCTTAGAGCCAACATGGGTGGCAGATGGCTCGTCTGCTGTTGGCCTCAGGGTCTTAATGCCACTTGTATTTGACACAGCCAAGGCCAAGCAGCCTCAGGTTAAAAGTTCACAGTTTACAATGTGTACAGTTGCCATGTCAACCAAGCGATTATCCACACTTAAGAAAAGAAAAAAAATATTCACATATGAAAAATGTTTTTACCAGCTGTTACAATATTGGCAATATATGACAAGGGGGATGGTTTTCAATTAAGCTAGCGCCTTTAGTCATTATGATATTGAAGCAGCCACTGCTGTACATCTGATTCCTATTTCTACATGTTTAATAAGTGCATTTCTTCTTGAATTTACTTTGTCATAGCTTGTCTGGCATCTGGAAGTCTTATAAGATTATTTTAAGTCTTAGTTCTCTGAGCTAATAAATTTACTTTAGCTGAATTGTAGTATCATCAAGCAGAGGGACTGGTATGAATTTGATACTCTTCCTATCTCTGTATTTTGTTGTCTTTATCCCTCTTTCACACTATCTCCTTTTTCCAAAAATAACATACATGTTGCTCATGGCAGAAGATGATGAGGCTGTCTTTGGAATTTCATTAGTTTCTGTAATCTGTATTTGGCAGAGGCCCTCTGCACCATGCTGAATTTTGTATGTCATTTGGTGCTTCCTTTTACTTCATGATATGAGGTTACAATGAGGCGGTTACAATGGAAGTGAATGGGGCAAAAGTTATAAAAATGAATTTAAAGTCACTTTACACAGAAAAGTATAGTAAGCAGTTTTTAATCACTAAAAGCATTTTGTTTATGTTTATGTTGTTTATGTTGTGTGGCTATATTATTGAAACAGTGTAATTGAAATTGAAATCCATTTTAGCTGCATTTCCGTACACCAGATTTTTATTTATTTTATTTTTTTAATTTTTTTATGATGGACAAGAGGAAAATCGTTTTTGTGGTTTTCGTTTTTGTGGTTTTCATTTTTGTCAAAATGATGCCACAATTGTTGTAGATTGAGCCTAACTTGTACTGAACCAGAAATATTCCTTTAAGCAGTGATGAACCATCATGATGTGATAACCATAAGACTTTTTTGTGGCATATATATGGTCTAAGTCATGGGGCCTATACACATACGCATTACACAGACATCTATACTCATTTCAGAATAATTCCTTACATGATCTTTATTTTTGGAATTTAGTTCCCTCATGATCCCAGATGCATAATATTCTATAATTATCAATCGTACAGAATTCATCATTAGCACAGTACCAGCAAAACATCATACATAAACCAGTAGTTTATTGGATAGGAGTTGCAGAAGTCCTAGTTTGGCTTCATTTGACCTGTAATCAGAGAGAAAACATTCCCAAAGCTGCTGCAGGGAAGGACTACGTTTTTTTTTTTTTACCGAACATTCTGTCATCTTGCATTTACAGCATTAGGGAGTGTATTTGTGGAAACATGATCCCAAAAGCAGCCATCTGCCCAAATACCTTCCTTATGTGAAAAAAACATTTCTTGAAGTAATTTATTTTTAAAATGTGACGCATAATTAAATATTTATAATCCCTATTTATTTCATACTTGTGCTCTAATTAAACTGGCTTTCTCTTGCCCACATTTAAATGTAATCCAAGATACAGAATATATCATCCTTCCTTACTACTCCTGACATTGATTCTCTCCATACTGCACTAAAAAAGTTTTCCTGTAAACTTATCCACCCTCCTTCTTTGGCATCCCTAGCTATTCTGCCTCATGCATATTCATTCATTAATAAGTGGGGGCGTAAACTGAAAGCATAATATCTGCCCTTCATATACTAGGTATACAGGAGTATACTGGTATACTGCAGATGTACTACATTCAAATCTGGTCACTTCACTTTTATTTATATAGCTATTTATACAATGAAGAACAGGAATATAACAAAATCAGTAATTCTAACTTCATCAAATATGAGACGAATTCCGCTGTTAAGCAGCTCTACAAAGACTATTTATTCAGGGTAGTGTTTTTTCAGTTCAGTTCAATAACTGTGGAAAGATCTTTAATTATATTCTCAGGAAAAAAAAGGTACAAAAGCTGTCACTTTGCAGGTACCTTTTCAAAAGGTACACTTTTGTACCTTTTATGTACTAATATGTACACTTTAGGTACTTATAGGTATCTTTAAGGTACCAATATGGACTCTTTAGGTACAAAAGTGTACCTTTTGAAAAGGTGCCGCCACAGTGACAGCTTTTGTACCTTTTTTCTGAGAGTGTATGAAACAGGTTCCGTTCAGCCATAAATAGCTCCGAATGTTTTATGGATACTGTGAATTCGAACATACACTCTTTTTCACACACTGTTTTTCACCTGTTATGCTTTTTTTTTTTTAGGTTAATTTATATGTTAGAATTTTGGTAGGTGTGCATATTAGAGGTAGAGGACACTGTTTTTTTAATTTTTTTTTTGATTCATGAATGAAATACTATCTCTCTGTGTTGCTTGGAAACACATAACGGTTAATTCTGCTGTGGATTTGTTTGGGTTTTTGTTGGCAGAAATATTTTTTCTTCTTCTTTTTGTTTTATCTAAAATTCCTGACCTATTTTCAGTTGTAAAAAATCCACCAAATCAAGACTTCTACTTCTGCCATTTGCTGAAGTCATCATGATGCAAAATATTCCATAGTATAGTTCTCCATGAGAATATTCCTAATAATTTTTTATTTTTTTTTTTCATTTAGTTACAAAGTTACAATTACGTCTTAAATGTTTAAAAATAATTCTGAATATTATTATCAAATATTTACTTATTCTTTGTTTTGCAGGTAACATCCATGACGTATAATCTCCTCTTGACATTCTCAGTGATTTCTTTTCTTGTCAAGAATGGGGGATGGAAAACATACATGTAACACCCACACTATCCCCCTCACCATGCACCAGCACAGAGCTAAACGTCATCTGACATGTCTGTCTACTCAGGGGCCACAAACCAGATGGCCATTTGAAGATGTGGACCAGAGACAGTGAACAGATATCACTAGAGATGGTATCACATCACCTGTATGCTGCTGGTCCTGCTGCCTGAGGTGAAGGACTGAGTAATGCTGTTATTACACGGGTGGAGATGACCGGGGCTGAATGACAGGACCGCTTAATGACCTACAGTTCTGCTGCTGATGACACAACACACTCCCTCAGTTAGTCAATGAACAGTGCTGGAGTAATGAGGCAGAGGGAGTTGAGGAGTTATTGGAGGTGAGAGGTAATGGCTTGGGAGGGGTAGACATGGCCAATGTATTGGAATACACACACATACTGATGGAAATGGAAAAATATTTGGCTCTGAAAAAGTGTGGCCATATCTGTTCATGGAAAAATCTTATATTGAGTGCATCTGGTTGTGGACACATTCATTTGTGTTTTGATGATTTCCTGTTTTTCTCTTTTCTTTCCACAGCTGCTGATTTTCCAATATTATTATATGCATTAGTTTCGCACATTTCTTTCCATGTTCTTACTGTAAGTTAGTTTGATTTTTTACCTGTGGTGCATGCTGAGCTGGCTAGTGCCTGCCAAAGCTATCTTGGACAGCTTTTGGTCACAACATACTGTCTGCTTTATAAAATTATAGAATATTCTAGGTTCAATTAAAATTCACTTAAATTCATTGTTCTAACAAAAACTGGTATATGTTTATTTAACTGTAAAACTGTTCTTGTCATTTCTGGTAACTTTAGGATTTTATGCATTGTGTGTCATGGCAACAAAAATTTAATAAATAAAAATTGGATATAACTATACACAATAAAAAGGCCAATAAGTCATTTTTCACACTAAAAAAAAAATGCAACATGCATGTATACACCTTGAGGCGTCCATTGTAAATACATCACTGTTCATTTTTTTTTTTTTTTAAGAAAAAAAAAAGGAAAAATTGAAATGAATTTTTGGTGTAAAAACTATTTATTTGTTCTAGTCTACATTATGCCACCAGTGCTGTGAACTGAACTTAACTTGTATGGAACCCAGATTCTTGGAGCTCTATTTTGGAAGATCAATATGCATTTATTCCTGTTTATTCTCATTTATATTTTTTAACTCTGTGAATTGGTGTCCTCATTAACATGTACACATTAATGAGGGTTTGTGTGGCTGTGACTGTCCAGACAAACATTTAATCCACTTGTGATACTGTTTGTCCAGAGCTGTGCCTGTTTATGTTGTCCTGCAAGGTCATCTTTCAGTCTAGGACTGATAGGGACTAGCAGATAAACACACATACACATATTTAAAGAGCTTGCTAAGCGATTTCCATCTAATTAATGACCAAGCAATTAATTTATAGTCTGATTTTATGTCACAAACTCTGCTTTCAATCTAGCCTGTGTATTGATAGCAATAGATATACTTACATATGTTTTTATGTTTTGAAATTGAACTCCTTTCACACACATACAATTCTTCCACTTCCCCCCATTAAGATATTACATTGTGGATGTGACCCTTTAAAAATATCCCAATCAGAGGTCTCTGTAGGGGTCTCTGTGTAAACCCCATTCCTTCTTTCTTTATGCCCAGGGGACAGTGAGACCTCACTTAAAGGGTTCAGGCCCCACACACTGTGTGTTACTTGCTCAGCTCAGGGTAAGAATAATAATGTCCTCCCACCAGATATGTTCCATGACAATCCCTTTAAGGTCTTTTCAACATGCCATAGCTGATTGGTCTTTTCTATAAATTACCTTTTTATAAACGACTTTAGAATCTGATCAGAGATCAGTTGTTGCATGTTGTAGTCTGTGATGATAAAGGCATGGGAAGGGGATATGGGAACAGTTATTAAAAGAACACAGCACATTCAGGCCTCCAGGAATTCACCTATGCCTGCTTCTTTCTTTTTGTTTGGTCCATAAAAGAGTTTTCTGGAGTTCAGTAAGGTTGAGTGGAACTCACCTTCAGAGTTTAAGATCATAATATAGGCAGAGTAATTAATTATAGATTGGTTATTTACACAAATGGCAAAAATAAAATAAAAATAAATAAATAAAAATAAATATATAACAATGGCTATATATATATATATATATATATATATATAGCCATTGTTTCCTGGAGGACTGGAAGTTAGTGTACATTAGGGTTCATTCATTTTCAACCTTTTCAATCTTTTGAGCATTTGTTATTATTATTATTATTATTATTATTATTATTATTATTATTATTATTATCATCAACATAATCCAGATTTATATAATTTATCTAACTGGATTGCTATTTTTTTTTAATGTTTGCCACAATGAATAAAAATTTTAATTAAATAATTAAAGATGTCTCTAAAATAATTAAAAACAATACTAACAGGATGGAAAGTAAACACAGAAAAGAAAATCTAAATAATCGGTTAATTAAGCAATATTCACCAAAAAATAAATAAATAAATAAATAAGAAAGAAAGAAAGAAAAAGATTAGCCTATGTAAAACAGGATTCTCACCTGTCCAGAGGAGGGCGACCGGGGGCGTGTAAATGATTAGCCTGCAAACATGACACTTGCACATAATGAATGACCGTTTAAACAGCAGCAATCGAGTCTGATTTGAGCAATCAAGAATTAGGTGAGGAACCTGGATGTTCTTGCTTTATCTGTTCAGTCCGCAACTTGTTCCTCCGTCACCTTTGACCGATCGCCGCCTCTCAGATTCGCTAGCCTTTGTCCTGCTGCCCCGTGAAGTCCAGAGAGTGCTGAAGCCCTTAGATGTCGTTGTTCTTGCGTGGATTACAGAGAGGCAGATAGACAGCGGGTTGTGGCCTGTGCAAATCCGCCCTTCCCAAAGTGTAGATAGTGTGATGATTTGCATTTGGTATTTTTAATTTAAATATGTTTTTGTTTTGTTATCATTTTAGATCTATATAGTTTATTTGTAGTTTAATATAGTTACTTTAATATGTTTTGTGTCTTTTTTTTCCAGAAGTCTGCATAATTGCAAATGTGACATTGATTTTATACAACAGTTCAATAAACAAGAAGTTAATATCAAGAGTTTTACGTTTTAGACAACATATTCACTTTTTGCGCTCTATTTCTAAAAAAAAAAAATCATTCCAAACACAGCCACTGTTTTGCGTCTCTGAGCAACATGATAGTGTTTCGTTCCTGAATGAATCAACCGTTTAAATGATTCGGTTCAATCGCAATGACTCACTTATTAACAGTGACTCGCTGCCACCTACTGGCTGTTTTAATTTCACATTTAAGGTACCATTTCATTTTTTAAACAATTTCAAACATCAGGTTTTCAATGTTTTATGTTTAAAATATCAAAACATTATTTATTAATTTGTAACTCCAGGTTAAAGTATTCCATGTCCCTAGAGCTCCATTAAACAGTGTGTAAAAACATCTAAATGGCACTTCAGATGCAGTTTCTGTTTTCTCTACATTGCAAAGATCAATTTTGTTGATACTGATTGCATTTGCTTGGTAACAGCCCAAATGCAAGTGCAAGATGGTGAACACTTTAGAAAAAAAATGGCGTAAAGGTTAAAAAATTGTTTTTAAATTTTTTTTTTCTGTCAGCACACTTAGAAATAAGATATCAGCACAATAACACACACAGCAAAATATTGTCTAATTTTCGTTATCGATAAAATCCCAGAAATCACAGAGATATCGTTTTTTTGTCAATATTGCAAACCCTTTATTTATTTATTTATTTTTTGATGTGGCACCCCAAGATTTACTGTGGCCTCATCTGGCCACCCCTATTAAAGTTTTCTGGGGGCGCCACTGCCTTCCCAGTGCTTTTGTCGGGAATAAGAGTGGATTTATCAAAGGACTCCCTCTTATATGCCTTCTCATTCTTTATGCACGTTGCAGTCAGGACTTAATCATAAATAATGGAAATAGGCTATATATGAACGCTCCTAATGCCATATCACAAACTGGGACAGGTTTTTATATTTTATTCATTTAATTAATTTGAATAAATTAGCATAAATAACCTGTTATATTTCATAAGAAATGTGGGAAACTGATGATGTAGGCCTATTACTGAATAAGTTTGGCAATATTTATCGGGAAGACGAGAATCGTTTCTTCAGAAAGGATTCTATTTTACCAGTGAAATCTGATTACCAAACAAGATTTTCTTTTAAGTGAATGAATGGTATTTTGAATGAGCTATGCACTTTTTTTTTTTTTTTTGTTTAATATTGCTATACAATAGGCTATATAGGCTAGTTAGGAACACTTGTTTAATTACATGCATGTGTTAATGGCATGTATTTCTGATTTGTTGTAGCCTAGTTGTTAAAATCTGAAATTATCATCATTTGACAACAGACTGCTGAGGGCAGTAGGCCTGGCTATATGCATTAATTATTTTTCGAAGTAGCCTACCTCTGCCTCAAAGTAGTGACATAATCACCGCTGTAACTTGAATAATCAAATGGAATTAGATTTGGAACCAGAAACGTGAAATTCCTTACGATTCTTTTGAACTCCAGAGGCTTTACCTGTTACTGTGACGTAGACCACGGGGCGGGACACGCGGGAGTTGACTGTAGCCTCTGTTGCCTAGATATTATTGAGCGGCTGGAAAGAGAATTCACGCTTTTGGTTTTCTTTCTTAGGTTTAAATATTTGGCTTTCTGTTGTGTTTGTTTTTGAAATCTCACACTGGACATATTCAGATATCATTTACTCGGACAGGAATATTGGATGCATGGCCATACGGGAAAACTGAATTTGTGTTCAGCATGGGCTGGAGGATTTGAACTCCATACTACAAGGGCTTCTTCTTCAAGCTCCTGACAGCGAATGCAGCCTATTACACATTGGATTCAACTTCGAGAAAGTTTAACATTTTCTCGGAAGCAATCAAATTTAGTTTCTACCTATATTGTGGGATGCGCGAATTGTGCTGGAGAATATTTCGAGACTCAAAGAAAGACACCGTCGCGGACGTTTTGAATTTCTGTTCTGTTGTCAAATACAAGAATATGCTGACTTTAAATTAATTTAGCAAAAAATAAGCATCTATATTTCATATCTTAACTATTTAATCCCCTTGAAATCTGCGAAGCCAAATCAAAAAATTTTGGTATAATGACCTGGAGCTGAAACTGGATATAAAGGACTGTCTTTGAACGTGTAGAAGAGCGGTTCGGGTTGTCGGAATATGAAGTCAGTTACCGGTCTGTTTGTTGTAAGTGTGTTGCTGTGTTCAACGATCTTGTCCTGGAGTGCGACTGTCAGCAGCTATGGAGGTGAGTTCGGATCAGCTGATGAAAAATAATAATAGAATGTCATCATTAGAATGACAGGTTTCAGTGAAATGTTCGAAACACAGAGTAGCATTACTCAAATCAAATCTGGTGTAAAAAGTCAAATAAGCACAAAAGTGTTTTTATTTATTTATTTATTTATTTTACACTTTTGGTGTGTGAACTTTGAAACAACGAAAAGTGTCATCTTTATAGAAACATCTTTAGTGTTTCTATGTAGGCTACTTTTCCTTCGAAGAGTCATACAGAGTATGATTCACGTATAATAGATAGATAGCTAGATAGATAGATAGATAGATAGATAGATAGATAGATAGATAGATACCTTGTGCAGCCAGACAATAATAACAATATACAGTATGCAGAAGTATCACATGTATGCTATATGAGATGAGCAGCCTACATCATAAGATAGAAACGTAATTTACTCAATGATCACATTATATAGCCTACAGCAAATATTACATATACGAATATGTAATATGTTAATACAATGTTGAAAATGCCTAATTTCAAATGAGAAATACATTTGTATAGATTTGAATGTGTGTGTGAGACAACATTCCTGGGTGCAGTCTTGTTTCCTCCAACTTTGTTTTTCACATTTGTAAATGTGAATGATGTGTTTACATCCCTGTTTACCTTATTTCGCTGAGACTTTCTCAGCAGTGTAGTTCGCTCCTCGTGCATGTAAGTCAGACATGTATATGTTGACCACCATGAAACAGCAGTTGACAGTTTGGGGCAGACTGGATAATGCATACTAGACAGTGAAATTATGTGAAAAATCACTCCGAAGGACAGAAGAAGATTTATTTAAAAAGACCACAGCAACTTGATCATCCCTCCTCACCTGTGTACTGTTTAAACAGACACTGTAGTGCACTAACTGGCACATTTTAATGACACTAAACTCTCAGCCACACAGTATTGCATTAAGCATATTCTTTCCAAAGTTATTTCTGCCAGTTTAATGCCATATAAGTGTTCAGTTGTGCTGTTGTACTGAATATTCACACATCACTGGTCAATAATGCCGTGAAAGCAGGAAAACCTGAATTATGTTATACTAAATATCAGAAACATCTTTTCACCAATTAAATTACAGCACTGTTGTATGAAATGTATTATACAGTGGGACCTGCACTGAAAATATTTTTATCTGAGCAGACTGCAGTCTTTTATTTGTTTGGCTACTGTAGAGAGAGATTGATATGGGAGGCCGTGATCTGATCATAATACTTAGCTTTATTTCTGTAATTTTCAAAATGTGTTATACAGTACTCCAGTGCAGTCCATGTGTGTCTGGCTTCACTGCCTGAGTGTGTGAAGAAAAATCCTTGGCTCATATGGGTACTCTTAAGTAGTGTTGTTTCTAAGACTGCTCACCTGAAAATGATTAGGAGCTGAAAAACAGTGGTCACCATTTCACACATTAATGTTGCATTGTGAGGCCTGACTAAATCAAAATCTCCTGTTTTGGAAACAAGCTTTAGACAGTGATGGACAATTTGTAGAATTCAGGATTTCCATTTTAACATTCAGGGCTGGTTGTTAGGTGGAGTGGAATAAGCATATTCATGTTGGCTTCATGTCTCATAGAGTCTCAAAACAAACATCAGAACAAAGTAGTTTGAAATATAAAATCGAATGCAATAGGAAACATGGAGAAGCAGCAGAAATAAATAAAAGAAATGTAAAAGTAGACAGGTTTAAAGGGATACTCCATCCCAAAATGAAAATTTTGTCATTAATCACTTACCCCCATGTCGTTCCAAACCCGTAAAAGTTTTGTTTGTCTTCTGAACGGAATTTAAGATCTTTTGGATGAAAATAGCACCATTGCACCATTTTGGAGAACATCCGCTGAACGCAAGCGGCGTATGCTCTTCTGTGTCAGCCACACTGCACGGATACACTGTTTTTGTTCAAATCAAAGCGTAAATACACACAGAAAACATATTCTTGTGTTGCGGCTGACACAGAATAGCATACGCAGTTTGCATTCAGTGAATGTTCTCCAAAATGGCACTACGGTGATGCAGAGAGACAGAGCAGACACATTGTTAAATAAAGCCGCTGAACGCAAGCAGTGTACGCTATTCGTTGTCAGCCGCGACACAATAATTTTTGGATTGAATCACTTATTTTTGTTTTATTATTGTGAAATTGTATTTTATTCTTTTCTTGAAATTGAGATTGCAATTTACTTTGCAGTCAATGGGACAGTCACAAGCCTCCTGGTTTTCATCCAAAATATCTTAAATTGTGTTCCGAAGAAGAACAAAGCTTTTACAGGTTTGGAACGACATGGGGGTAAGTGATTAATGACAAAATTTTCATTTTGGGGTGGAGTAGCCCTTTAATAAGGTGAATCTTGTGCCTTGGTTTCGGATATTTCACTTCCACCTACACATGGTCATAACTTTTGCATTCTTCTCACAGCTCACTCCTACAGTGTTATATGGTCTCCTGTGCATCAGCAGAAAACCTCATAGACGTTTTGTGCATTCCTAACAAAGAGGCAATAGGCTTTCTGTGTTAAATGCCATAGCTAACGTAAGCAGACTGATGAGAGCTGTATTAATTTTCATGGCATAACAATTTAAGTTTTGTGCTAAGAATTTGTAATAGGAGGATGCATAGTGCAGTTTTTGTGCCCAGCATTTTACCAAATTCTTGACTTTTTGCTTAGTCCTGAGTCCTGCATAAACAAACCAAATATTTTATCTGACACAAGGTGCACAGTTTATCTGATCCTATTGTTGTGACTCATGAACATCTATTTTGCTGATGTTAATGTTTTATAGCTGTTTGAGAAGGGGCTTTCTTGGGAATTCCTCTGATTTCATTTAATGTCTTTGAAACACTTTAAAGTGAAGTGTTTATTAGATTATCTTTTTTTCTAGGGTATGTTCACGCAAACTTAATATAATGAAAACAGAAAAGCAGGCTAACAGTACACAAGGTCTAATGAAGGTCCTTCCAGGCATTGAAGGGTAAGACCAGCGTGGCAGACAGCCTGGGTCAAATGCCAAAGGTCACGCTGCTTTTGTGAATAGGTTGTCTAGTCTGTTTAGGGATATGTTTTTTTCTTAAGCTGTCTTGTCATTTTCTTACTCTGTTTCTTAGTTTATTTAATCCATGTTACAATGGCCAGTTGATACTATTTGAAGTGTTTTGATGACATTATCTATATTAAACCATCATTTACAGACAAAGCATTATGAAATAGTTTACCTTGTGCTTTGTGATACACAGCTGCTGTCAGTTGGCTGCCTGCTTCATCTTTCAACAAATTTTCTTTGCAAACTCTCCATTACACTGTGCCTCGCAAAACAGTCAGCCATGTAACTGAACACCAGTGGGCGGGGCCTGTGGTGCGATGATGTGACGAAGGCAGTCATATGCAAATGTATTTGCACATGTGATGTCACAAATCCAACAATATTCAAACAAGCTGTTTTGGAGCTTGGTTAAATAAATGCTTTGTTTATAATGATGAGGACCTTTTAAGCCATGAGACAAATATGATTACTCATGTCATGACCCCTTAAAGAAATATATTGTGTTTTAGACAATGGAACACACTTATGGACAATGGAACACACTCCATATGCTTTACTAATGGAGACAATGGGAGAATCAGTACCTGTAAGGCCGAAGAAGCAGAAAAGGTCTAAGTCAAGAAGAAAGAAAGACTGACATTACATTACATTTATATTTAGTCATTTAGCAGATGCTTTTATCTTTTTTTTTACTAAAATATATGACGCATATACATCCTACATAAAGGCTCACACCCATAAGACACACACCATAGTACTTCTAATCCATCAGTGCTCAAGCTTAACAATCAGATTAACTTTCTGGTAATAAAGCATTTTGTGTGGCAGGAGGATCGTAGTAGATCCATATGTCCTGATATAGTAGAATTACAAAGGCAGATGTTTCTGTCACCCTCTGTCCTCTGGCACACATACCCGGACAACTGACCCAGTAGAGAATGAATGGACAGTAATGCAATGTCTTGACTCACCGGCTCAGTGCTCAAAAAAACCTTTAAGTTTACCAGAATTTTGCCAAGTAGGACATAGTATTAAATATAAATCCTTGTTGGTCCTAGAACAACATTGCTATGAACCAATTAGAAGAACATCCTGCTTGGCAAAATAACAGTTACCATCTTTTGAAGTCATTTGTCTACTCTGTTTTATGATGCAGCACAGGTGATTGCTTAATAATTTATAGCCTATAATAAAGTTGTTCAAATTGTTCCAGATGTGATAACTGATTTCAACAGCCAAAGGCAATGCAAAAATGCAGCTACTGGGTGTTTATATTAGCAGACCTTTCTGTATGCCACACCTGGAGATGTAATGTCCTGTTTCTGTGGTGGAGTGTGGCATACAATATAACATGCTGACACTGGGGGAGGTGTGACAGTCCCTACTGTGGCAACCCTTGCTAGAAGAGCTGAGTAAAGACTGCTGCACCCTCAATAAAACTCACACGGCAGGGTGGTAGGAAACACCTCTCTGTGTCTCATTAAATGTTTCATGCGCTTATTTTAATGAGTGTCTATCTGTTTTCCTCAGCCTGGATCTGTCTGGTAAAAAGGTTTGTATGTTTCTGTGTGTTGCAGTCTGGTGTTATAGTATTTACAGACAATAACTAGCATTCTTATAGGGTAATTTGGTGCTCATGTATGAATTTCTTTGTTCTCCTCAACATAAAAGAAGATATTTTGAAGAATATTCGTAACCACCAGAAGGTTTCTGGTCCCTGTTGACTCCAATAGGGTGTTTTTTTTTTTTTTTCATACTATGGAAGTCATGGGGGCACAGAAACTGTTTGGTTACCAGTATTGTTCCAAATATATACGTTTTCATTCAACAGCAGAAGGAAACTCATACAAGTTTAGAACAACAACAACATAACTTTAATTTTTGGGTGAACTATTCCTCCAAAGCAGCCTAATATACAGCTGCTGTTGCCATTTGTGCCAAAAATGTAAATTAAACATTAGAAAGAAAATCACTCACTGTTCTTGACCGAATCGTTTTTGTAAAATTATGTATATTGAATCTATACAGTGAAGTCTATTTTATTTGTAGTCTATTTATTTTATACAATATAATATTTCTTATTCAGTGCTTTAAGTGTTTGTAGGTCAATTTCTTTGTTCTGTTGTAATTCATCACTGTTTACTTGTCTTCAGTAAGTTTGTTTTTAGGTAGGCTAGTATTTGTATTATTTTATTTTTTTGAGATATGGAAATTGGTAAAAAGAATTATGAAATTGCAATGCATAAAAATTTTGGATCAGATAAAAATACTATTTTAAGCTATATCTTATATATATATATATATATATATATATATATATATATATATATATATATATATATATATATATATATATATATCATTATTGTGATGGGAGCCCTGCAGTAAGTCATAGCCCCAGGGCCCAGTGAGTTCTTAATGCGGCCCTGGATGGCACATGATGACAGCTCAAGGAATATGTGTGTATTGATTTGTTCTTAGATATTATTGCGTTAGTTCTGAATGTCAACCTTTGCTTTTTATTTGTTTCAGTTAATTTAAGTTTTATTTGTTTAGAGTTTTTTTGTATAGAAATTTTTGCGATGCAAATTTTTGGAAAGTTAATTTTCTACAATATTTAGTAGTAGCTTATCAGTGGTGACTGTCAGTTTATGTGTATACGGCAGAAATGTTCAGAAAAATCAATAAAAGACGTAAACAAACAGACGATTAACACTATTTACAGCAATTATGCAATCAAACTTAGAGCAAAATGTGGTAGTTCTGTATGTTGCCTCTGGGTTAGCATCATCTGAGGTCCTCTGAGGGGTTGGCATCATCTCTTCTCAGGTGTTTCTGGATCCAGACTGGAGCTTGTGTAAATCCTAGTTACCACGGGATGTAAATCCCGTGGCAAAAAACAGAGAAACAAATACAGACATAATTAGCGTAGCTGCTGTTCCAGCCAAGTAAAATTAATTAGTTTAACCCAAGTTAAAGAATAATAATGCGCATTTGATCAGATATAACTGCAGTCCAAAATTATGAGATGCATTATTTGAATGCTTGGCCAAAGAGGTGTGTTTTTAATCTAGATTTAAACAGAGGAAGGTGTGTCTGAACCCCGAACATTATCAGGAAGGCTATTCCAGAGTTTGGGAGCCAAATGCGAAAAAGCTCTACCTCCTTTAGTGGACTTTGCTATCCTAGGTACTATCAAAAGTCCAGCGTTTTGTGACCTTAGGGAGCGTAATGGCTTGTAGCGTGGTAGAAGACTAGTTAGGTACGCAGGAGCTAAGCCATTAAGGGCCTTATAAGTAAGTAATAATATTTTGTAACTGATACGGAAATTTATAGGTAGCCAGTGCAGAGACTGTAAAATTGGGGTAATATGATCATATTTTCTTGACCTGGTAAGGACTCTAGCCACTGCATTTTGGACTACCTGTAGCTTGTTTATTGAGGATACAGGACAACCACCTAGAAGTGCATTATAATAGTCCAGTCTAGAGGTCATGAATGCATGAACTAGCTTTTCTGCATCAGGAACAGGTAACATGTTTCGTAGCTTGGCAATGTTTCTAAGATGGAAGAATGCTGTTTTTGTAACATGGGAAATATGATTTTCAAAAGACAAATTACTGTCTAATATAACACCCAGATTTTTGACAGTAGAGGAAGTAACAGTACATCTGTCTAATTGCAAATTGTAATCTACAAGATTCTGTGTAATCTTTTCTGGTCCAATAAGTAATATCTCTGTCTTATCTGAATTTAATAGGAGAAAATTATTGGTCATCCGATCTTTTACATTTTTAACACACTCTGTTAGCTTAGATAGTTTTGAAGTTTCACCTGGTCTTGTTGAGATATATAGTTGAGTATCATCAGCATAACAGTGGAAACTAATCCCGTATTTTCTAATGATATTACCAAGGGGCAACATGTATATTGAAAATAGCAGAGGACCTAGGACAGATCCTTGTGGCACTCCATATTTTACTGGTGATAAATGAGATGACTCCCCATTTAGATAAACAAAGTGGTAGCGATCGGACAGGTAGGATCTAAACCATCTTAAAGCCTGCCCTTGGATACCTGTATAGTTTTTGTAATCTATCTATGAGTATGTCATGATCTATGATGTCGAACGCAGCACTAAGATCAAGTAAAACTAGCAATGAGATGCAGCCTTGGTCTGATGCAAGAAGCAAGTCATTTGTAATTTTAACAAGTGCAGTTTCTGTGCTTTTAGTTTGTTTGATGCACTCTCTGGCATACCATTACTTTTTTTTTTCAACCTCCATTCATTCTTTAGTCATGCACTCACTACTAATAGGTAAAGTGTTTTTTTTTTCCAAAGCCTATCAGACTTTGCCATCTTCGCCCCCCTCCCGTTTCTACTATAGACAGCAATCAATCATACTTCAATTCATGCAACGTGTTGGTGAGAAGTGTGCTATCACTAGGTCTTGGTAAAACAGTCTATGGTAAAAGGCATATTATGCCAGTGCTTCCTGCACTGCTTTTTTAGTGGTGCTGCTGCTGAATCTACATTCTTACCACAATTCATATCTTACCCACTTTCACAGTCTGAATTGAATGTGATGAGATAAAAAAAATTTAAAAAATGGCAAGAAAACATGTTTTTCTGTTTTAAGACGTAAGTCTTCGCAGACTGAACTTCATGAACAAATAATACAAATAAACATACATGTATACATAATAAACAATTTCTTTAATAAAACAGGTAGTTTCGGTTATTGTTTATGATTGGCTGAGCCATGTTTGAAGCTGTTGTAAAATGCTATAAACACACACCTTTAACTTCATTACATCTGTTTAGAGTGGTCCAGGTACTTATTTGCCTATGGTTTCATTGAGCTTTTCCTATGGGATTTTATAATGAGGTTTTTCAATTTATGAGCATAATGAAGCCTGTGGTAATCATGAATTAATGATTCTTTGGTGTTTTGAAATTAATAATACTTTGAGGGTGAATTAGTCTTCCTGTTTAGGATGTTGCTTGGCAACCATTGTATTAAACATTGTTGAAGAACTACACCACTTAATGTAATGTAAATCGATAATCAGATGATCTGACATTTTTGCCTGGTGGATATTAAAAAATACCATAGTCTTACACTAAAGGTGGGACCACCTAGATCACCCTGGTAACCATATCACAACACTTACAACAACTCAGAACCCCTTAGCACCCACAAAATAATGCTGCGATAAATATAACTTGCATTTTATTTTGAAATTGTACATTTCCAGATAATTAAATTTAATTTAAATTTCATCTCTCTCTCTCTCTCTCTCTCTCTCTCTCTCTCTCTCTCTCGCACTTGCTGTATCATTGGTTCTTTCTCTCATTCTGCTTGTTTGAGGCGGTGTTGTTTTCATGCTCCAAGCATGACTGTGCCAGCAAGGAAACCCATTCAAACCCTTAATGGCAGGATGCAGCCTTGAGAGGACAAAGGACAACTGGAGTTCTCTCTACATACATGCACACACACATACACACAAACATGACCCTTCCCGTTTCAATCAGAAAAGGCCTGACTAATGGAAATCACTGATTGTGCTGTAGAGGTGAAGGTGGAGGATGTAAAACCCATGTCTTGGTAGGTCCATTGGAGGTGCTAATTAAAACAGGATGACTTCTGAAATACTAAGGAAGGTTAAGTTGTCAGTTGGTTTTTCCTTACTGGTCTCGTTGCAGGTTGCCTGTTTATGCTGATCTAGGATCAGCCCTTCTGACCCTGAGTCTGAGATGTGATCAGTGTGCAAAGAAAACCACTAAAGACTCCCTGTCGTGGCCATATGGGGAGAAGTGGATTCTGGGAAGTTCAGACACAGCCTGAGCTTCTGTGCAGTAGAAATAGGAAAAAGATGCAGAATGATTTTTTGCATATGTTTCGGATGGCTGTGCAACAAACTAAAAGGTTGTAAAAGTGTCTCTTTCGAGTGAGCAGAAACAAACCTTAGATAAAGAAATGATTTTGATGTATGTCTCTGTGGAGAGATTCTTTCACAAATTGAAATGATTTGGAATGAAGCCATGCAGGGCAAGGAAAGAGTGTTGCAGAAAGCAGAGTGTGTATGTGTTTCCTGCTCCCTCTGTTTCTCTTTCCTCCCTCTGGTGCTTGTGCGGCTGCTCCTCTGGTTTTGGTAAAAGCAACATGGTAGAAAATCATTATTGCCTTGTTCCATTATGGTAATTCAAGTGAAACGTAAAAGGGTTTCTGAGTCGGGCATGATCGAGAGATGCATGAAATGAGGATGAAACTCTAAAAGCGCACACATCCTTTGATCTCATACTTTGACTTTACTGAGGGAAAATATTAGCCAGGCTGAAAGCTTTGTGATATGATGAGAGAGACTGGAGTAAAATAACAGATAGAGAAAGTAATGGAGGGATGAGGCAGATAAGTGTAACGGAGAGGAACGAGAGTGTCACCAGATGAGACCTTAAAGGGGTCATATGACGTTGCTAAAAAATAACATTATTCTGTGTAAAAAAACCCACATTGTTTTCTGCATTCTGTTTTACCTCTATGACCCATCTTTCTGAAACTTGTCGATTTTAACAAAGCTCATCATTCTGAAAAGCAAGGTGTGCTCTGATTGGACAGCTATCCAGTGCATTGTGATTGGCCGAATACCTCAAGTATGTGATGGAAATGTTACGCACCTTACCATACTGTGATGCGGTTTCCCGGTGCGACAAGACAAAAACAATAAAACATATTATAAATGAGGCATTTGTCGTATCCATTGGGGACATAATTACTGAATTTAATGACTTATACTGTCTACACTGTAAATAAAACTTAACCACTGATTTAAAGTTTTGTCCTCTTTTGGAAGACCAAACAAAGTAGTTTTGCTTACACAACGAAACACAGTGTCTCCACGACATGGCGGCAGCAGCAATAATCCTACCAACGAGAATCAAAGTTAAGCCTTCTTTCTTTGCATGTACATTTGGGCAGCGTTATGCAAATCTTCCCACACATTGATGTAGACATGTGGGAGCATGTTTAAATGAGGCGTTTTAGGAGGGCATGGACCAGTCTTAACTTTTATAAAGAATATCTCTTCAGGTTTGAGACTTTAGCTCCAAGCACTCCAAACAGAAAGGAAAACTTGAAATCGCATCATATGACCCCTTTAACCTGTCAAGAACATGTTTCACCCCAAATTAAAAATGATAGAATCAAGAAATTATATTTTGCTGAAACAAAATTATGGCTATTTATAAGACCATTACATATTTTTGTATTGTGACTGTTTATAATTAAGCATTTTTTTTTTTTCAATTTTTTTTTTTTTTTTTACAATTCTCTTTACCATGATGCAAAACCATATTATTCTCGTTAATGTGAATTACTGTAATTTGAAAAGAAAATTTGAATAAAATATTTATTTGTATTTATTTTTCATATACCTTTTGTTTTTAATTAATGTTTTTACTGAGTTCTACTGTACAATCAAACATTTGGGGTCAGTTTTTTTTTTTAATTGATCAGAAGTAACAGTAAATATTTTTACACTGGGAAAAGCTTTGCCATCAAAGTAATAAATTATATTTTAGAATATATTACAATAATAATAGTAATGAAATAATAATAGTTCACAGTATGACTGTATTTTAAATCAAATAAATGCAGTCTTGGTGAGAATAAAAATCTTTTCTTTCAAAAACATTTAAAAATCTTACTTAACCCAATCTTTTGAAAGGTTGTGGGTGAGGGTAATTTTGATTTTATGTAGGTCACTATTTAATGCATTGGTGTCCTGGCTACAGTTTAACGTTCTTACTGATTCATTGGAACTTCAGCTTGTCTATTTTTTTACTGAACTGTGAATGACTCACCATAAACCACCTGTTACACATTTCTTCTCCTCCTGCCTTTTGATGACAGGAAATGCAACATGTTCTTTTACAACTAGAAGAGTTGCTTTAGATTGCACCTACTAGCTATGCCTATGAGCTGTTCATAGTTCACAGCACATTGCACAAAACTATTTGTACGCATTGACTAAAGATATTATGGATGGTATCAGGCTCTATAAAATATGTCTTTAATAGGACATCTGAGACAAAAGATCAGATATAAGCAGCATTGCAAAAACTAAGGGCAAATTAGTGTGAAAGCACAAAAAAAGCTCTAATGGGAGTGAAAATTTCTGCAGGTGATTTACTGACAATGCGCAAATGAAAGAACACAGATGTAGTTAGATAATTTCCTTAATGACCAACACAGTCTACCAAGAGTAGCACAAATTAGTGTCTGCTTTAAGACGTGCTTTTTTGGAGTGTGAAATAACGGTGCAAATGCCAGTAATTTGACGAGCACAAACATTAGTAAATTTATTTTAATACTCTTCTCCCATAAATTTTGCATCTGAAAGGGAAACTCTTACAAATGCACATTCAATAAGGTCAAGCACAAAAAAAAAAAAAAAACCTGTGTCCAGGCCCTTTCAGCACTAATTCTTCACTGTGCGTTTTTAGTAAATCCCGATAGCACTATTTTAACACCAAATGACGGTTGGCGCTGGCACAAGCTGTTAGTAAATCTGGCCCTAAGTCTTAGTTGTAAATTGTTTTTGTTAGACCTCTTTTCTTCTTTGTAAAAAGAAACCAGTGGTTTACTTGACCTGTTTCTCTTGTCAACCTCCCTTTAATCTGAGACATTTAAGTTGAAGCTTAGTTGAACCAAATGGAGAATTATGCGTAGTGAGCAAAAATTGCATACTGAGTAGGTACTACAGGAATTAATAAAACAAGTGTTTAATAAAGTATGAATGTGTATTGCATGAATAAAATCAGGATGTACTATGTCAGCCATGCTGTCGATGAGATTTTTTCTAATTGCTTTTTGTCTACAGATTTATGAATACTGTGAACTGGGACATACAAGTCTTTTTACATATTGTTTTTCATCTATTATAGTATCAGAGCACACAAATATACTGTATTCAAAATGTTTTCCTCTATCAATGCTATACACATTTTAAAATATTTGAATATTCAGGAGTCTCTAATGAGTTGAACTGAAGTCTAAAACGTTTGTATAATATTATTAAAGTGAGTGACTCTCCTCATCGCTAATGACCTCATCACAATTCTAGGACATTAACTGACACAAAGTAACATTCGTTCAATAAACATTAAACCACATACTAATGGAGTGTAACCAGAATACACCATATGCACATAAGAGACAGAGGTCAATCGCACCAATTTATAAATATATAGCTTACAGATATATTATGGATCAGCTTACAGATCAACTTACAGATATATAGTGGGTGTCTATAAGCATGTGTGGTTTAGACTATGAAAAACTCAGTGTTGTTGTATAAACAGTGATGATGTCACTCTGAAGATTTACAGCAAGGAAAGTCTGAAATAAACCAGGTCAAATTTTGACTGTATCTTCTGTTATGACATTTAGTCAAACATTTTTAAATAGGGTGGTTTTATTTTAGCCACTAAAGTATATTTTTCATAGAGTTTTGACCATATATAGTGTTTGGGCTTGAGCTGCTCCCAAAGACTGAATGCAGACAATTGTGTTTGTTTTACATGTACGGTTTCAAAGGCTGTGATAATGGACACAGGCGGCTGTGTTTTACATCATTCTCTCTCTCTCTCATTAGTCTTGAGGGCTCTCAGTATAAGACGTAAAAGCTCATGTCCAGAGGTACCAGGCAACCATGCCTGACGACAGTCAGCTGAGATTTGTTTCTGTGCTTGTTTGTTTGTTTGTTATAAATATAGCCTGTAAAATATGGCACAGCTTGTTTACTTGAAAAAATTATGTTTTATTTGTTTACATCTGACCCACATGTTTGAGAAGGCGCAAACAAGCAACAATTTACACTAAAGTTTTTAAAAGAATTGTTTCATATTGTAGAAGAACACTTAATGCCTTGAAATAGGGGAGACTGTCGAATGAGACTATTGGAGTATACAGTATCTATATATCAATTACTATTTAGTAACGTTTTAAGTTAAAAGTCTGTTTTTGGACAAAAATGTGTATTGAACAAGGGGCGTGGCATTCTATTTAACCAAAAATTTCAACACCCATAATGCAATAACCAAATCTGATTTTGTTGCTGACCCGCTCTCAATATGACTGTCTATGAGCGGAGATACAATATATATATAAAAAAAAAAATTGTTTCGCCAAAAGTCCAGGCAATGTCCAAACAGGGCTCTAGACTAACTTTATGCACTGGTTGCACCAGCACAAAAGTTAGGTGTACCCAAATTTTCGACCGCACCACATTTTTACAAGTTAACTTTTTTTAAATCGCTGTCCACATAGACAATATTGACTTGTAGCCTAAATGATAAGCTAACAATCTGGTCAACATAATGTTCATTTGAAGCACAATTCTACAAAAAAGTAACTTACTGAAAAAGTTTTGGTGCTTAAAGTGCTTCACTGAGCTGAAATTTAAACTTAAAACATCTCAAGATAAATGATATAAAAATAAATTCTAAATTAAGTGTTTTAAGGGCTTCAAACTAAAGCTCAATTGCTCAATGTCTTGTGGAGTATACTCCATTGCAGTCACATGCCCCTCAGATGGCCAACTCCTGTAGTTTGGCCTTCTTGATCTTTGGCCTTGGCTAAACCAGCTGGCCACACTCTCTCTAGCAGCAAAATCTTCTAGACTTGCCCCCTCTACACTGATTCTTATCAGATCTTCCACTCTGTCTGAATGAAAGGATGGTCTAGTGTCTGATTTGAACAGCTAAACAGTCCCTAAACAGCTTATACTACTGTTTCAGCTATTAAAATAGTTCGGTTTTGTATGTAATAGCAAAGTTATTATATTTCGTTTTGTTTTTTTATTAAGTTAATTTAGAAAAATGTTAGGGAGAATTTTTTGTTTGTTAAATATAAGTTTTAGTTTTTTTTTTAAGTAATGACTAAGTGGCCAGCGGCAGACAGTGAGCCTATGTTTGATCAATTTAGCCTTCTCAAATAATCACGACTCGCCTAAAATAAAATCTATAGATATAAAACAGTTCAAGTATATAACAATGTTTAAACGTTAGACACAGATAAATGTGCGCTATATCCAACAGTTTGTGCGGAGACGCTTCAGGACATGGAGACGCCAGCGTGATCACATGATTGTGTGCTTCACAATATCAACAAAACGTTGCGGTTTCTGCCGTGTCATCTTTAACAGGAGTACAAAAATTAACCGACACTCAGTGAAAACATGCCTAAATGATAAATATATCTTTAGGCATGATGAATGGACATGATAAATATATCTATAGAAAGCTTTAAATGACTACTTAAAAAAAAACAAACAAATTGAAAACAAAAACTCTTTCATTATAATCATAACCCGTAAAGATGCACTTCTCTCTAAAGGCGCGTCTGAGGAGATGGCGAGTCAGCTCATCGTTTTGTGCTTCATAATTGTTTTACTTTTAATCTACAATTGGCAATTTAATCGCAGGTCCCATTATGACAACTGGCGCCATATAGAGTGAGCGAATGTCACAAAAGGTCAACATTTATTCATTGAACTGCATCTTTTGTTCTGAATAATAACATGGAGATTACCTGGAAATGTTTTCTTTATTTTAAATACCTATTTGTACTTAAAGGGCTTCTGTCTATGTTAAAAAATAAACATACTCTAAAAAATATTTACTGGAGTGAAAAATGTAACAACTAGCCCCAGTCTCCCTGTACACAGGTTTTCCATGTACATGTATGACAAAATAATATTATAGCCCTAAAGAGTTTATTCATCACGTCCTCCCTTTATGACACACACACACACACACACACACACACACACACAAACACAAACTACGGCAATGGCATTTTAAGGTAAAATTCAAGACATACTGTGAGAGAATGAGGCCTCATAGAAAAAGGGAGAGAGACAGGAAAAAGAGGGAGAGGTCAGATGTTGGTCCGTGGTTAATGCGTTTATTTCAACTATGTTTGTGCTGTCAGATGTGTGCCATTGTTTTGTCCAAGGACACTAACTGGAAAAGTCAGTGCACTGCTGATAAATTTAATCTCTGCTATTCTGCTGTTGAATGTGTGTGTGTGTTTGTTACACTGAAAGAACATCTATTCATTCTCCACAGTGATAGAGACACACACTGATGTGAAGTGATCACCCCTCAAGGGGTCATACAGAGAGAGAATAAGAGCAAAAAGAAAGACATGATGGAAGAAAGCAGGATCTAAACAGGATCACAGACACTTCATCATTTTAATAATCATTAATAATTAATGGATGAATAAATGAACACACATACTGCTTTTTCTAACCTCATAAGCAAATATTTTTGAACAGGGACTTTTAAATATGATTACTGCAGTATAACTGAAAAAAGTATGTCCCTTGGATTAGAGTGTGTGATAAAGGTTAATGCGACCTCCGCACAATGCCACAGTGTGAGTGTGTTTGTGCACCATTGTTAGTAGTGGAAGTGAGCCTTTAGCTTGACACTATCAGTGTGTGATAATGTGCAAACAGGAATGCAGCTAAAGTGTAAAAAATGACTGCTAAGGACATACACACACACACACACACACACACACACAGTAGAGACTACATTACAGCATTTCTAGGTCACTCTACAGTTTCGTCCATCCCTAAATGGGTCCATGTTGTTTTTGGTGTGAGTTGTATAGTCCTGGCTAAATAATTAACTTGGCTGAAGTGTTAAAGAGATAGCAAAAATGAAAATTCTGTGTTAATTTATTCACCATCATGTCATTAGAAACCCATAAGACTATTGTTTATCTTCAAATTAAGATATTTTAATGAAACTTTAGAGATTTCTGTCCACGCAACTAGAACTTGTCACGACACGCACACAAAAAGGTAGATCCAAATGCAGTGTTTAATGGGTAATCCAGAAATCATAAATCTAGCCAGGCAACGGTCAAAATCCAGGTAATCAGTCCAGAAACAAGAAACATAAACAACATCCAAGAAACACGAAAAAACCAGGGTGACATTCAACAAGGACTCCGTAACAATGACAGAACCAACCGGGGTATTTATACACAGGGAAATGACAATACTAACGGGGAATTGGCTGAGTGCAATGATTGATGACCAGGGACAGCTGAGTGCAATGAACAGTGATGAGTATCAACAAGACTGTGGGAAATGTAGTTCCTGAGGTGGGGTGATGATATGGGGAAGTGAGACCTCTAGCGGACACCCCGGGATACACAAACCAGACACTGTGACAGAACTTTGTTCAGTTCAAGACATCATAAAAGTAATCCATATGATTTGAGTGATTTCATCGTCTTCTGAAGAAACATGATCACTTTATATGATGACCGGTTTTAATTTACGCTTTTATTCATATATAAACATTGATCAACACACATACATAAAGCACATCAAATATGGTAAACAGTAACTCAAACGTGCTTGCTTGACGCCTAAGAAACCGTGAGGTTTGTCCCTGTGTGTCAAGCAAGTATGGTTGAGTTTGAGTTTACCATATTTACATTGATCAGTGTTTATAAATGAGTTACAATGTACTTTATAATGCATTAAAAGTTTTGGTTGCATGGACTTTTAATGTATGGACAAAAAGAATATTAAAATATCTTCATGTGTGTTTAGAAGATGAAAGAAGGTCTCATCCCTTTCCACTCTGGGGCATATTTTGAAATTCCACCCAAATTTGACATACCCAATTTGAAATGTTCACCCTACAAACATACAGTGGAAGAAATGTAAAATGTTGCTGTCAATGTACAGAAAAACCCTATATATTTAAAATATTAAATATTATAATAAAAAAATTGGAGCTTTTATATATTTGTGTCCTGTTTTTGAAAGTCTGGTGTTCAGGTTATGGGTGCTCTAGGGACCTGCTGATTATTTTGTGTGATTCCCCTAGGCGACAGAATATTAAAAAGATTTTTTCCTAAATCATCATCTAAACAGAATTTATTAAAATACATAACTGAAGGGAGGCAAACTGAGGAAAGGAAAGATGAGGAAAGATGAAATCCTTAGTTTTCAACACTTGCCTGATATCCTACATATCCATTTTCCTGAGAATGAGAGCTTACTTATGATATATGACTTGACTGTTTTGTGAAAAATATGAAACCCGGATGCGTGGCCATATTAGGGTTGGCCCGATAGACGATGCCATTGTCCTTTGCCGATGGTAGACATCACAATGTTGTTTATACAATGGAACGGCAGTACTTACCACACATTTTACAAGATTAGGTGTTTGTCAGTGGAGCTTAGGATCTGCAAATAATTTGCCATCATCCTCAGTCATTTCTTCTTCATTTCTTCTTCTTTTTCTTGTTGGTACCCATGGTAAATATGATCAAAGAAGGCTGTGAAAATAAATCTGAATTGTTAATCCTTTTGATCTTTTAGTTAAAAAAAAAATCCACAAAAATCTTACCTTTTATTGGAGAGTAAGAATTTAAAATGGGGGAAAATACCATTATGAAATACAGTGTTTTTCTGTAATACACATTGTACACAATTAATGGTACCCTTTCATTCAATACTTTTTGAAACCTCCATTTATCAAAATAACAGCTCTGCGTTTTCTCCTATAATGCCTGATGAGGTTAGAGAACACCTGACAAGAGATCAAAGGCCATTCCTTCATCCAGAATCACTCCAGACCCTTCAGATTCCCAGCTCCATGCTGGTGCTTCATCTCTGCAGTTCACCCCACTCCTTGTCTATAGGGTTCAGGTCTGGGAACTGGAATGGCCATAAGCAGAAGCTTGGTTTTGTGCCCAGTGACCCATTTTTGTGTTGTTTAAAAAAAAAACGTGACGTGACATACAGCCAAGTATGGTGACCCATACTCAGAATTCGTGCTCTGTATTTGACCCATCCAAAGTGCACACACACCCAGAGCACTGGGCAGCCATTTATGCTGTGGCACCCAGGGAGCAGTTGGGGGTTCGGTGCCTTGCTCAAGGGCACCTCAGTTGTGGAATTGCCGGCCCAAGACTCGAACCCACAACCTTAGGGTTAGGAGTCAAACTCTCTTACCACTAGGCCACAACTTCCCCTAGGCCACGACTTCCCCTTTTAAGGTTTGTTTTTGGATTATTGTCTGGTTGGAAGATCCAAACATGGCCCATTATAAGATTTCGAACAGAGTCAGTCACTTTTTGATTTTTTTATCTGTTGGTATTGATAGAATCAATATGCCATGTATCTAAACAAGATGTCCAGGACCTCCAGCAGAAATATAGGCCCACAGCATAAAAAATATAGCAGTAAATTTCATTGTACACAAGGGGTACTTTTTATCCCTGTGTTCACCAAACCCATCTTGAGTGTGATTTTTTTTAGTTACATCTGACCATAGAAGCCAGTCCTGTTTGAAGTTCCAGTCGTGTCTGGCAACAGAATATGCTGGGGATTGTTTTTGGAGGAGAGCATTTTCTTTTATTGATTTTTTTTTTCTTGAAACCCTCCCAAACAACATGTGGTGTAGGTGCTGTTTGATTTTTATTTTTTTTTTTAGCTTTTCTGACCTCGAGACTTAACTATCTTCTGCAATTCTCCAGCTGTGATCCTTGGAGAGTCTTTAACCGCTCAAACTCTCCTCTTCACCATGGATTAGGATGATATAGACACACGTCCTCTTCCAGGCAGATTTGTAACATTTTCTGTTGATTGGAAATTCTTAATTATTTAAATTTTTGTGGTAATGGGTGTTTTAAGTGCTCTAGCTCTTTTCTTAAAGTCACTTTCTAATTTGTGAAGCTCAGTTATCTTTGATTAAGGGAATTGGCCTTTGTTTTCCCTCCTATTTATATACCTGTGAAACAGGAAGCCATGGCTTGATATTTTCATGTTCATAATCACCCTGGTGTTCTCAAAATTGTAAATATGAATGGGACTATACTTCACAGATATTTTACTCATAAAAATTTCTAGGGGTACCAATAATTGTGTCCAATGTGTATTTGAGAAAAACATTTATTTAATAATGAGATTTCTCCCCATTTTCAATTGCTTTAGTTCAGTGAAAGGTTAGATTTTGTGAATTTAAAAAAAAAATAAAGGATCAAAAGGATTAATAATGTAGGCTTATTTTCATAGCCTTCTTTGATCATATTTACCAAGGGTACCAACAATTCTGACCATGTGTGTATGCTCCTGATGTGTGTTCATGGTGTGTGTGTGTGTGTGTGTGTGTGTGTGTGTGTGTGTGTGTGTGTGTGTGTGTGTGTGTGTGTGTGTGTGTGTGTGTGTGTGTGCACTTGGATGGGTGAAATGCAGAGCACAAATTCAGAGTATGGGTCACCATACTTGGCCACACGTCACTTCACATCACTTCACTTCATATTGGAGTTACTCGGATGTAAACAACAACATGGATTGCACGGTTAATGTACCACTGAAGACATTATTCTAGCTGCTAAATCATATAGAAAATTACTTACTGTAGTAAGCAGGAAAGGGTGCAATATTTTGACAAACTAAAGTTATTAGGTGGTAAACTGAGCTGGCTCATTTGGCTCCTAGAATACAATAACAATAATAATTACAGTGGCATTAACTAAATAGACAGTTGTGGCCTAATGGTTAGAGAGTTGGACAAAGGTCGCAGATTCAATTCCGGCAGGAGGAGTAGGTGGGGAAGTGAATGTACAGCGCTCTCTTTGCTCCGGGCTTTGGAGCAAATAACTGCCCACTGCTCCAGGTGTGTGTGTTCACTACTCAATGCTGTGTATGTACACTTGGATGGGTTAAATGCAGAGCACACATTCTGAGTACAGGGTAACCATACTTGCTAATGTCACAACTTTCACTTTCACGTCTTTCCTCAGATAGTTGTTTTGCACTCTTCTCCTTGATTTGTTATAACTTTTGGCAGTCTATAGTACTCCATATATTTTTTTCTGTTTGAGTTATTTGTTTAGTAAGTTTTTTTGCATTATTTTACTTATTTTAAGCAGCAATAATCAACTAATTTTGTGAGTTGGAAGAAAAACATTGCCATGCATCAATGGTACTAGGTTTAGCCTTGTTAATTTGTGCTGTTGTACATTCAAATGTTACTATCTTAAGAAACCTATGAATCCAAAATGTTTTTGCACCTGTGCGGAGTAAACCAGTTTTGTATTATTGTCTTCTTTGCAGCTGTAAAACCAGCAAACAGCATTCTCTTCTTTAATGAACTTATACAGGAGTAAGAAACGTCATTGAGAAGACATAAACCTGGATTAGACATGTAATCAATTTGAAGTAAAAATGACAAAACAGAATTCACACGAGTCCATAGGCTGACAACAATTGGACATTCCCAAAACGTGGAGAAAAGTACCTAATGATACAGTATTACAGATTTGGCAGTTAAAGGTCGATTGCAGTTTCATTTAAACCTCTTGTAAGGAGTTATGTATGCTCTATGGATGACTTTGAAGTGGATAAGATGATGAGCCAAGTTTTTAGAAGTTAAAATTAGGGTAGACCACACCCTCTCCCAGTCGACTGATAAGTCAAAATCTGTTAATTCATGATTCCATATACGTTTAATAGAAAGAGGCTTTGCAGTGTGATCATTACGTTTACTATATATTAAAGAAACAGATGGCTGACCAGAGGGTGGTGCGATCCAATCCCACATAGGATGAGAGGAAATGGGGGATGCCCAGGTAACTCCATAGGCCTTGAGAGCAGAGCGTAACTAAAAAAAGACTAAATATAATTGATGCTGGTAAACAAAACTTCTTAATTCTTGAAGTGAGCAGAGTCAATCTCAAAAGAATGATGCTTTCCTATGCCTCTGGCTTTCAACATCTACAAAAACAAACATTATATTACTCTTAGTCAAAAAAAAAAAAAAATTGATAACATGATGGAATTATGAACTTTACTTGCCTTAACCGTCTTTCCCTCTCTTCTGAAGAAGCTGAGAAAATAGCCTCCTCCTCACACAAGCAGTCTTCTGTGTCTTGAACTCCCGGCGCGGGCACAATGAAGACATCTCAACAAGTCTGAAATATTACATGCAAAACATAACTTTAACAATTATCACTTCATCGGTCTCAAAATAATTAGGCTAGATTTTATTACTTTCCTTTAGGAAACTACATTCAGTTTAACCGCGAAAAAGATGACAAATTAATATGTAAATATGTTAATAATTAATTAACACCTCAAAAATGTAAATATTTAAAAATCTTACGTAAATATGACATAAGACACTCACTGACGTTATATTAAAAGTAACAGTTACCTCTTCCGTTCAGTAAAAGAGGCCATTAAGACTAACTTATTTCTGATGCGAAACCATGTCCACGTATTTTTCAATAAAAGCTCTTTTCGAGAATATTTTCGCCTTCCATGAAGTCCCAAAATACTATCGGACTCAAACAATGAATGATGACTTTACATTTATAATCTTTACTTATCATAAACCGTCTTTCACTTGCTTCCATCTGAAGACGCTGAGAAAATGGCGGCTTCTTGCACTGGTGCTGTCTGATGTTAATGTGACGTTCTCTTTCAGGTACACGTTCCAAACCAAGTGCCACTGGGTTATAGCTCAGGACCAATTTTCAACCCAACATCCTCACCCAGCAATCTCAACCTAGCAGTTGGGTTGAAAAAACAACCCAGCATTGTTTACAGTGTATGTATATAGGTTGATATTATGGGCAAAAACCTTCACAAAATTAAGTGTTAAATTTGATGGGGGCCCGCAGAATGGGTTTGAAAAGACTTGAGGTTAATTCAGTGATGACGAATATATATATATATATATATATATATATATATATATATATATATATATATATATATATATATATATATATATATATATATATATATATATATATTTTTTTTTTTTTTTTTTTTTTTTTTTTTTTTTTTTTTTTGAGTGAGGTATCACTTTTAGTTGTGTCTGAAATTACATACTGAGTATGAAAACAATCCGTTGGAACTAGGTTAGTTCGTTTCTCATATCAATTCTAGTGTCTATTTAAGTTGAGTCTTGCCAGAGGATAATTCAATAACTGTTATAAAAATTGTGTACAAATTGTGTTTTTTTCAGCTGACAAATACATGAAGTCATAAACTTATGTTACACAAAAAGTGAAACTTAATATATGAGAAACTACACTTCAGTTATGTCACCTTCCTACAAACAAAATAGCCATGACCTCACTGTCATTAATCTTGTCATAAAGAGACTCTTGATGTAAACTGGTCTGTGTACACACACACACACACACACACACAAACTATTGTTTAAACCACAATGACTTTGCAACCTTCTATTTTTTTAATGTTTATATATATATATGTATATGTATATGTTTATATATATATATATATATATATATATATATATATATATATATATATATATATATATATACACTTCTTTCCATTTTTTCCATCACAATGAAACCTATACTCTAATGCATGTGAATTATTTTACTACTGGAATTTATATGAAAGTTCTATGTGTAAATAAACTTCCTCTGCTGGTGAAATGTAATATCATCTTTGGCAAACAGATGCATTATGTATAATAATCTTCTCATCCTTCATTGGTTCTGTCAGAATCCTGGTTCTTGTCAGGTTCTACAACACAAATTTAGTCCCTGTCTCACCAGTTCACATGTTTTGTGTGTTTGTGTGTGTGTGTGTGTGTGTGTGTGAAGAGCAGAGGGGCTGAGACCACCAACATTCCCTCATCATGTAATTACAGTATAGGGGTCAGGTGATTAATGTCTGGAGCATCATGGTTTTGGAGGGTAAAGAAGATTAGCAACCAGACTGCAAAGATTACTATTCATCTTAAAGAGGGCAGGCAAAAAATGAGGGAGGAAAATCTAATATGGCCATAGCTTGAGTAAACAGAAGAGGCTGATGAGAGAGATAGTTATATAGAGATAGTTAAGTATACCAAAACTTGTACAAATTGTTCGAAATAATGTTGCAGTCAGTAATTGTTTCCTTATTAAAACAAGTTTTACACATAAAGAAATGCATAGTACTTAAGGAATGTTAAAAATGATGTGCACTACCTTTTAAAGGTTTAGGGTCAGTAAGATTTTGTTTAGGAAAGAAATTAATATATTTTTTCAGCAAGGATGGAATAAATTGATTAAAAATTACAGTAAATTATTTAGCATTGTTTAAAATAATTGCTGTTCTTTTGAAGTGTCAGCATCATTAAAGGGATACTCCACCCCAAAATGAAAATTTTGTCATCACATTAATCTCTCCATATCACAGTATGCTGCGTATGCTCTTCTGTATCATCCGCGCCACAAGGATGTGCTGTTTTCTTTCTAATCAAAGCTAAATACACGTAGAAACTGCGTATCCTTGTGGCGCGGATGATGCAGAAGAGCATACGCAGCATACAGTGATATGGAGAGACACAGAGGAGACTGTTGACAAAGGAATTGTTGAGTAAAGTCGTTATTTTTGTTTTCATCGCTTACAAAAAGTGTTTCCATCGCTTCATATAACCCAGATTGCACGTCTGTTGGCAGATGGAGTATTCTGACAACGACTTTCATACCTTTTATGGACCTTGACACTGTAATTTACTTGGCAGTCTATGGGACAGTCACAGGCCTCCCGGTTTTCATTCAAAATATCTTAAATTGTGTACCGAAGACGAACGTAGCTTTTACGGGTTTGGAACGACATGGGGGTAAGTAATTAATGACACAATTTTCATTTTGGGGTGGAGTATCCTTTTAATTGAAGAAATCCTAAAAAAGTATCACATTTCAACCAAAATATTAGCAAAACTGTTTAAACATTGATAATATTTAGAAATGTTTCTTGAGCACCAATTCATCATGTTAGAAGGATTACTGAAAGATCATGTGACACTGAAGATTGGAGTTTAAAAAAAAAAAAAAAACAGCTTTTCCATCACAGGAATGCATTTCATGAAAAAAAAAAAAAAAAAAAAGACACCCAAACAACAAAACTCCAAAAGTTCAGGAGGGTGGTGGAGTGGAGGCGGAACAGGGGAGAGATGGAGGTCCAGGCTTGTGAATCAGAGGCAGGTTCAGACTGTGGAGCAGAGACAAACAATGGAACAGAGGGGGACCTGGGCCGTGGAGCAGTGACAGACAATGAAGCAGAGGGGGACCTGGGCCGTGGAGCAGATCCAGAGCAGTATGGAGTCATGGCGGAGCAGGCCTAGTGGGGTGGCTAGGCGGTGCCTGCAGAGCAGGATGCCATGGTGGAGCAGAGACATGGACACACCACTTGGTCATGACAGGACAGACAGTGAGTTCGTGAACAGCCTCCGTGGCCATGACAGGACAGGCAGAGAGTTCGTGGACGGCCTCCTTGGCCGTGACAGGACAGGCAGAGAGTTCAAAAAGTGGGCGGCGCCACCACCTCGCAAGGTTCAGCAGTGGAAGCCGCCTTCTCTGGAGGTTCTGCAGTGGACACCGCCGCCTCTGGGGGCACTGGAGTGAATTCAGAGTCAGGAGTGTCCTCAGGAGCAGACTCGTGAACAGGAGAGATCCCTGGAGCGCAGTGTGCAGCCCACACACTCAAAATGGCAACTGCCAATACTGGAAGCACTGAGGTCACGGGAACAGTCTCTGTGACAGGCATGACATGGCAAGACTCAGGCTTGGCTGGGGACTCAGGCATGGCGGCCATCTTGGCCGGGGACTCAGGCGTGGTGGCCATCTAATGTGAAAGCTCTGGCTTGACAAGCATGCCGTAAGCAGACTCAGAAATGGTGGCTGTGTGGTGTTGTAGATGTGGTATGGAGGTAATGTTGTGATTGGAATCTGGAATGGCGGCCATGTCATGACGAGACTCTGGACGATCAGTTGAGATGTGATGCGACTCTAAAGCGTTGGCCATTTTCCGAAGAGACTGTTGTGAAGTGGCCATCTTGCAATGGAGCTCTTGAATGGTGGCCATATTGTTAAGAATCTCCTGAGTGCCCGGCATGATGTGAGCAGGCTCTGGCTTGGCAGACGTGACGTGAAGAGGACTTGGCGTAGCAGGCTTGATGTGAACAGGCGCTGGTTTGGCAGGCATGACGTGAGCAAACCATGGGGTAGCAGACATGATGTTAGCAGACTCTGGCTTGGCAGAAATGATGTAATAAGACTTTGACTTAGTAGACATGATAGAAGTAAACTGTGACTTAACTGGCATGTGGGGAGCAGGTCCTGGAGTAGCAGGCATGATGTGAGCAGACTTTGAGGGAGTGTTATGTTCCTCCTCCATGACACACACAGTAAAAGTAGATCCACTCATAAGCAAAGCAAAGTCTATATACTGTTCCAGTGACCAATGAATCTTCCCCCCAGGCAACTGAGAATGAATGGGTTCATTTAAACCCACTCGAAAAATTTCCTTAAGGGCCGCATCATTAAAATCCACCAAATGGCACAATCCACAGAAGTCCTGAACATAATCCTCAATGACCTGATTACCTTGACGAAGGTGGAGGAGATGAACAACTGTTGGATTCATATTTGTGGTTGCGTATTCTGTAAAGAGTCCACTGAAGGCGAGCGTAGATGAACCCAAGTGCAGTTTATTTACAAGGTGCAATCCAAACACTGACTTGACTTGACTTGACTTGACTTGACTTGACTTGCCAACAGCAGGTACATACATTAATACATGACAAGAACAAGGCAATAACATGACTACTTATAACAGACAATGAAGGTCACATGACATGAACAAACCAATGAGCAAACAGAACTGATAATCACATGACAAGACAATAAACCAATCAGAACATGACACAATGAACAAGAGGAACCAATAGCATGAAGACAAGAGGGTAAGGGAAGCATGACACAAACATCAATCAAACAATAACAAAATAAAAGACATGAAAACATGAACATGAAGCCAGAACATGAAACAAAACCCACATTACAACAATCTACAAATCCCCCACAATGCAGAAAAATTTCACAGCAATGAAGGGGTGAAACTCTAAAACATCTAGAGTGCAAAATCAACACACCAACTCACACGCGCGGAAACACACTTGTTCACACACATACACACCTATGAACTCTTGTGTAACTGTAACACTGCAACTATGTAAAATAAAATCAACAATTTGACTACAAAGCAGTAAAAAAGTGGACAGCAAGGAAGGGGTTACACAAGAGTGTAAAACAGATACATCCACTCACACACACTTACTTACACACACTCACAGACACACACATACAGAATTATACACACTCAAATGAATTGGTATGGCTATAACCATTTAGCAAAAATGAGTCAGAAGAAATAAGAGGTTAAAATTAGATCAGACCCAGAAGGATTAAGCTCTGATAAAGCATTTCTGTTAATTTTTGTTACATTTTTATAGAATTTGAATGTTTTTGTAACAAAGTGCCTTCTGTGTTCAGGTTTGAATGTAGTAATAATAATGCAAAAAAAAAAAAAAGGAAAAAAAAGAAAACCACTTCAAATCAACATTTAAAACAACAAAAAACATAAACGTTCACAAAAAGTAGTATTTGAGAATGCCTTAATATACATTTAAATCCACAACCTAATAAAAGTAAACAATTATGTATAGAAACAACTAGGGAATTCACAAGCCTCACTATAGAGTCCTATACAGGAATCTAGTGGTTACACCATTAAATTACAGGTTTTTCTTTTTTTGCTCTCACCAGGAGGTGCTATTCTGCCTTATTTATTTTTTTAAAGGCCTAGTCTCTTTTTTAATCTGAAATACTACATTAATTGAATAATAATTTGAACAAATTATATATATATATATATATATTTTTACTATTTTCAATGGGAAAAAATATATCATAATTATTGCATAAATATTAATTAGTACCATGAAATTCTCTCAAAATACAAAAGAAATAAGGAAAAATATTATTGAACAAAAGTATTTTAGAAAAAAGTTAAATTTCAGGTGTCCGGTCACTTTTGACCGCGAAGACCATGAGTGTGACTCTCAAATGAAGAGCGAACAAGGGTTAATAATATTCCACAATATTACTGTTTTACTGTATCCTTAATCAAATACAGTAAATGCACCCTTGGTGAGCATAACAGACTTCTTTCAACAAAAAAAAATTAAATCTTATAAACCCCAAACCTTTGAACCTCAGTGTTCATTGTAATGAAAAATCCTATCAATAATCTAGAAAGAAACATTGACTCTTAATACTGGTCAACAAGTTAAAACCTTGTCTCAGAAACCCAAGAAACTCAGAAATCTCAGAAATATTTTTGGAGACTTTTGCTGACGGAATAAATTAATCATGGGTGACATACATCAGCAAATAGGGTATTTCTACAGAAAACATTTGCTTTTGATGTTTTGTTGTGACGTCCGTGCTGATAAGCTTCATATAGTTATATATTTATGTCTATATAACCTATATATAGTTATTGATGAATGTCCAAGGTGATATTCATAACAGCCAGTAAGCCACAACAAAAAATACTTTAAGGTGCAACATAGTTACATTAAGAAATAATTCGTGCTTGAAAACTACTATGTCTTTGTGAGCTTAAATTTCCTGAATTTCTAAGCTTTTAATAGAAGAAAAAGACTTGCAGAGAAAATGCAGAGAGAAAACAGCTGTATGAGAATGACTCTTCTTTCTATTGGAACACAAAAGCAAAGGGACATTAGCAGTGGGCTGGAAGTAATCCTGGCTGCCCTTGGGTACTACGACCAACCTATAATATGAATACAGAAAAAGGGTGAATTCTGCCTCTGCATGGCCTTTATGACTGCACCATTTTAGGCATAAAGACCTGCGGACCCCTCGGAATTCAGTAAATAGACTGATCCAATCAGTCAGTGCTGTAGCCAAAGGGAAAGTCATTGAGAGGGGGGAGGAGGTGGGTTTCTGTCACGCTTTTCTGTCACTGTGCTGTTAAAGCACAAATGACTCTACAGGTGTGTATAGTCACATAATCAGTCTTCTGATTGGCTCTTGTTGGTTGGGTGTGCTTGCAAAAAATTGTTTATCTTTCATCCCTTTTGTCCACATGGAGGGATGCTTATTCATGGTCAACCTGTGTTGCTTTGTTATATGACACACACACACACACATACATACAGTACACATATACACACACTCACAGGCAGATGCCTTTATTTCTGCATCTGCCTTTAGCACACAATGTCATCATCATCCTACATCATCATACTGATTCCGAACTTTCCAACACCCCCACGCTGCTGGAGGCGGGGTGTAGATTAATGTAAACATGACTTGCGAAGTTCACGCATATCCCCTAAACACAAATTAAAGATGCAATGATGGTGTATCTAGGTGTGAGAAGGGTACCAGTGGTCAGTTTATAGACAAAAGAATAATGATTAGCAGCAGTTCAGAGTCAAATTTGTAATACAAAAGAAACCTTTCCATTTCCGTAATCAGTCCTTTAAGTGTAAATGGCTTATAGTCTGAAAACTTAAGCATGATGTGGAAAAAAATATTTGAGTCAGTTTGTTACTTTATTTTAATAGTGTTCATTTATTTTATTAAACTGGATAAATTATTACACTTTTTTTTTTATATTTTGTGTGGTGTCACAATTTGATAAAAACAAAGGTTTATTATTGTATGTTCCTGTGGCATTTCATTTATTGTATATCTTTTAAATACGCTTATTGAAAGAACAACAGCAGCAGCAGTATTTGAATCACATCTATTTGGTACTTGCTACTTTTTATCTTTACTCTTTCCTTTCATTCTTTTCATGGCTTTGGAAAGCTTGCATCTGATGTTTCTCTACGTCACTTTTTGCTTAACTCCAGGTTGTCGGTACCAAGCTTCGTTGCAATTTTTTTCTAGGAATTAAATGCTTTCTCTGAATCTTTAAAGTCTCAGCTATTCGACAACTCCAGTGTATTTATGTTGCTAGTGACTTGGAGATGTTGTTCTCTTGCCGCCTGCATTCCGTTGAATGAGAAACGACCCAGGACAAAAAAAAATCGCAGATCAAAGAATGTGGAGTTTCAGAACACACTCACCGATTGGCTAACCGCCCACATGGAAATAACCTATATAAACATATAAGTTTTAAATATAGGTTTTGATATAGGTTTTTAATATATGTGACATAAAAAAATTGGCCGTTTCCCTATATTATATGTACATATATGTACATATATGCACACATATGTACATATAATATAGGAAAATGGCCAATTTTATATATGTCACATATATTAAAAACCTATATCAAAACCTATATTAAACATATATGTTTATATAGGTTATTTCCATGTGGGTGGACTTTTCTTTACTGGAGTGCCGAACCTCAGAGTTCGTGCAAACATCCACATCGCTGTAATCAAATGTGTTCTTAAGTGCTGCTTTTACATTGCGGTCAGTTTTTGTTGTGTTTATTTAGTTATTGAGAGGAAGGCGCGCAGTATATATTTACATATTCATCCAAACGCCGCTCAGCAGCCTCAGGTTCTCAGGTTAACTGAAGCGCTGTCTTCTTCTTTTGAACTGAATCATTAGAGCTGTAATACAGTCTTGCGCTACAGCGCCACACTAGTCAAACCACATTACTGCAGGCTCTCACATTAGGTAGATACGAGGTCAAACCACTACTCAAAAACATTTGCCAACAATTTGTTTTATCGTCGACGTTGTCGATAATGTCGACTAATTGTTTCAGCCCTAGTATATATATACTAAAGTCAATACGTTACAGAGAGTCATGCGCTTTCAGATCTCCCAACTGCTCAAAATCATCTATTAACGGTGCAATAAACCGATTACACAAAACTAGAATGCAAAACAAAAGCAACCCAAAACAGAAACTCAAAGAGAAATTAAAGACTTTGACTTAACACAAGGAAAACTTTAGATTTTCTTACCTAACTGGTACTTCTTGCTCTGACTGACGCCATTATGAGAGCAAGTTTTGTATTTCATTTAGAAACAAAGGTCCTAGAGTCTTGAGGAAGGGTGGAGAAGCTCATAGCCCAAGTTGCTTGAAGTCCAGTGTTAAGTTTCCACAGTCTGTGATGATTTGGGGTCCAATGGGTGTTGGTCCATTGTGTTTTTTGCAAACCAAAGTCACTGCACCCGTTTACCAAGAAATTTTGGAGCACTTCATGCTTCTTTATGCTGATCAGCTTTTTGAAGATGCTGATTTCATTTTCCAGCAGGATTTGGCACCTGCCCACACTGCCAAAGGCACCAAAAGTTGGTTCACGCGTATACGCATGTTGAGCGTCTTCTCTTGATAACCCCGAAAAGAACTTAAATTACACTTTCAGTTTTGATCGTACAGATAAGAGCAATACATCAATCAAATCTGTAAAGGGTCTACTTTTATTTGTATACACACATAACAACAACAGAACTTTGTGCATTTACAAAATAAAGAAAACACACAAGGTGCACTGTCTGCAGTCTTGGAATGCGGTGATCTTCATTTAGAAGCACGTCATTAAAATTAACTGTAACTCAGCAAATACTCAACACAGAGACATGAGAGATAGATCTTTAGAAAGCTTGACATGTCTACTTTTAAACTGACCAAGTGCTACAGAAAACAAATATTCTATGATAAAGTTATCCATATGAAAACAACGTGATGTCCGTCTTTCACGTCTTCCTTCATTATATCTAATGTGACCATGCCCATGCGCTGAATGCGTTACTGATATTAAAATGTTCCACGTGAAGCTCGAGGCTTGTAAATGCCCATACCCTCAGAAAACAAAGCAGCGAGACTGGTCTGCTAGGAATTTTTTTTTTTTTTTTACTGTTTGCTTCGCGCTGAGAGGAATAAGACATAATTCACCCCAAGAAGATGCGCTGAGGATTACCTCAGGATTTGAGTTTTGGATTTCCTCAGATAAAAAGAATGAAGCGCTTTATCCAGCAGAGATCATAAACATGAGTAAGTCTTATTTTTAATATCTAAAAAAACTGCTTTCTATTTGAAAATATTTTAAAATTTAATTTATTCCTGCGATCAAAGCTAAATTTTCAGTAACATTACTCCAGTCTTACTCCAGGTGGAACAATATACACTATACCATTCAAAAGCTGGGAGTCAGTATATATAGAAATTAAAACTTTTATTTAGCACACACAAGATGATAAATAAAAACAATTAATACGATAAATGTTACAAACAATGCTGTTCTTTCAATTTATCAAAAAAAAAAGAAAAAAAAATTCTCAGCTTCTTTCAACATTAATAATAATAATAATAACAATAAATGTTTTGGTTTTTTTAGTAGAAAATCTGAATATTAGAAGGATTTCTGAAGGATCGTGTGACAAAAAAATGATGATGCTAAAAATTCAGCTTTGAAAGTCAGCTTTGATTGTTCCTAATAAACTGTTTAACTGCACTTGCAAGTGAATCTCAAATTATTTTGTGGGATAATTAAATATATTCTAAATAAACTACAAACATAAAAATATATACATTTATTTTGTCCTCACATTCTTTATTGTAACTCTTCCCTCTCAGTCACACACCTGGCTGAAAGGCTCATTATGCGCCTTTGTCTTCTCAGGTGTTAATCACACAAATATTCACGGTCAATCACGCCTACTTGCATATGCCCTTTCTAAACAAAAATTGTCTTAGAAAATTGTAATCAATCTATTTTTTTCTGTGAGTGAGTAAACAAGATGATTTTCACATCATTTTGAAGTAAAAAATTCTAGGCTTCATGCTCCAGGTTTGACAGTCTTGTGAACAAATGTTCTGTATGTGTTTTATGACCTTATTTCAGTGACTTCAAAATTTTAGTTTTTTACTAACCACGCATAAACGTTGTTTTCTTAAAAACACAATCATGTACATACATGCTATTTACATATTATTGTAGCCCAGTTTGTACTGAATACAGTGTTTTCAGATTTTAGCCATGTATATGTTTATAAGCAACTTGTTTATAAACAAAGTCAGGGCATGTCAAAACTTCTCCAGGCCCCCAAAACCCCCTTAGACCTCAGAGGGTTAAATGACCAGGGTATTGGTGTGCTTGACTGGCCAGCAAACTCACCAGACCTGAACCCCATAGAGAAACCTGGACTTCCATACCACCTCAGCAGTGCCACAAACTGATCATCTCCGTGCCACGCCGAATTGAGGCAGTAATTAAAGCAAAAGGAGCCCCTACCAAGTATTGAGTACCTGTACAGTAAATGAACTTACTTTCCAGAAGGCCAACAATTCACTAAAAATGTTTTTTTTTTTTATTGGCCTCATGAAGTATTCTAATTTGTTGAGATAGTGAATTGGTGGGTTTTTGTTAAATGTGAGCCAAAATCATCACAATTAAAAGAACCAAAGACTTAAACTACTTCAGTCTGTGTGCACTGAATTTATTTAATACACGAGTTTCACAATTTGAGTTGAATTACTGAAATAAATTCAGTATGTCACTTTTCCATGACATTCTAATTTTTTGAGATGCACCTGTATAGTTATCAGTGTCCAAGTCAATCAGTCATTTAAAACAAATTGCAAAAATACCTAGAAAAATTTACTACCCGGAACAATATTTTTATCTAATACAATGACATTCTGACATTTTGAGTGTGCTAAAGTTCCCAAATCCTTTCTAGGGTCACTGTACGTCTAATTCAAAAGCAGTTTGATATAAAATATCTAAACTAAATATATTTCTGTAGGCTAAAAATGTGATTCACTAGAATTAAATGGGAAGTATTTGCGTTTCTGACAGAGAACGATTTCTGCAGATCTAGTGTCACTTATCGTCACACAGTCACACACACAGGCCACAGGTCACTCCACTCCACAAATGTTAGTCTTCATTTCTCATTTGTGTGCGGCAGTTTCCCAGCAGTGCTCCAGTAGTGTTGTTGTATTTGGGAAACCCTGTTGTTGTGCTGACAGCCAGGAAGGAAAAGCCCCGCCCTCTGGCTTCCCAACCACCACCTATAGTATGCTAATGCCATTGAGAGAAATGCCTTTTAACCTTTTGCTGTTCTTTGCCACTGCACACTAGAACGAGGAAGTGAGAGAGGTTTTTCATTTAGCCAATGCCATTGATGCAATATGGAAATATATTGTAGATCTTAAAGGAGTGTCACCATAGTGTCACCAAATGAAATGGAAAAGTAATTTAGTTTAGTAATTTACCAAGCATTCTGTCCGTCTTCCATTGGTCATGCAAACATCCAAAAACTCATGCTATTTGATGATCCAGTGTTACTATGTCAGGCTGGGTGATCAAACAAATAGAGCTTTTTTTGAGCATTTTTTTTGCCACAGAGTTACAGTAGGGCCTTCCGGACCGCAGGAACCTTTTCATAGTACCAGGACTAATTGTGGAACTACCACTTTTTGGCGTTTTCGCACTGCCGGAACTGGTACGATTTTACTGCCTTTTTCGAGAACAAATTTAGCTCCTACTCTGGAGCAGGGTCTAACCAGCACAACTGGTACTACCCGTGACATAAGTATACATCAGGGCTCTCAAGTGTCACGCATTGAGCGTGACAGTCACTCATTTCGGTCTTTTGTCACGCACTCCCACCACACATTGTATTTCTCACACAGAAAAACTATTTATAATATATTTAATATGCCGCAGCAGCCAAAAATTTTCTGGCCGAGCCGCTCTTATTTTGCAGCGCCCAAATTTTTATCGTTTTTTAGAGTTCTTAGTCAAGCCTGCCACTTATCAGCCAATCAAAAAAAAAGAAATAGGCTACACAATAGCCAATCCAAAAATAGCACAATTGTATCTGGGTAAGATTTAATGCAACAACCAATGAAAAAAAGCATATCCTGGAATTGTTCACCATCTTCCTCGTTCACCCACAGAGGAAACCACTGGAGCTCCGAGCATCACTTTGAGCACAGAGTAAGTCATGATCTCTTGTTTTAATGTTACAACAAATTTGCAACTTGTTTGACACAAACAATGACAACTTAACTGCTGTTAGAGAATGTTTCCCAGATAATTAGCATCAGTTTTTCATGAGTGTCTGTAACTCGTTATCACACGATGACTGACATAGTCACATTATAAATATATCTCTCTTCAATAGGCTTAGTAATTTTATTAGCACTAAATAAATTAAAGTCAAGTGTATTGCATAGTCGATGTTATAGGTCACTTTTAAAATCATGTCATATTTTATAATTACATCCTGGCCATGGATGCATTAATCATTGCATCTGTCTTTCAAAGATGTCAGGTAAAAGGCAACTAAGCATTCTTTCATTCACCCTGAGAGGAAAACCCCCAAAAAGGCCAGGTTACAGGATGCTGGCCCAGAGAAGGTGGCGAAAATGGTAGGCACATTAGAGGAGGAGACAGAGGAGGAGACGGTGCAGGTGGAAGATGAAGAGATGGTGGAGGAGATGGCTAGGCCATCAAAACAAAAGGGAGAAAAAAGTACCAGGAGCAGCCACCTTATAAATACCACTTTATAAATAAACCGCAGATTTGAGTTTTAAACAACTACATTCTCGCCTGAAATACTTTTAAAACTATATTTCATGACACAATAACAGTTATATTTTGAAAATTATCCGAACAAATGACGGTTGAAATCACAATGCAGCGTGAACTCAACCAATCACCATGTTTAGCACCCAAGTCCCGCCGCCGAAAGTTCCGGACCTTTGAAAAAGTACTACCTCGCGAGCAGGGACATTCTGAGGGGCATTTTTTTACCCGGAACTTTATTTAGATCCTGGTTCCTGCGAGTTCCAGCCCAAAGTCCCTAGTTCCTGGGTAAAGTTCCTGTGGTGGAAACGCAGCTTTTGTTTTCGTTGTTGAGCACACTGTCGATCCGAATGCAACCCTTTAAATGGTAATGGGAAATTGTTCGCGCAAAATCGTCCCAGTACTTTAGTACTGTACATTAAGTTCTGAAACTAAAGCAGTGCGAAAGCCCCTAGTGTCATGGAAGTTAATCTATGAATGGCTTACTTATATGACATACCCCCAAAAATATAGTCTTTCAATAGGAACCCATGTGATTTGCAAATTTTGTGTGAGTGCGAAAGTGTTCCCCTTACAGATTTCAGGTCCAAGTTGGTCACTTAAATTTACTATTCTTGTGAAATTCAGTGATTTTAATAGGTAGCTGTGTTATGTGTGATTCTTTGTTAAGGTTGATGTACTGTAGCTCATTTTTTGATTGTTGGTTTTTGGATTGCTGTGTATTTAGGGCTTTTAGCTGATGGCAAAATAAGTGCTTTCATTGTTAAGTGTGGTTTACAGACAAGAAGCACTTTTTTTTTTTTTTTTTTTTTTTTGCATTTTGCTCTGATAAAATGGAAGGTGTAATGACCGGACAAACATAGAAGCAGGGATGTAGTCGACCTAAGGCAGGCCATAGGGTGTGTGTTCAATCAGTGCTACACATCTGCTGAGAGTGGTTTGTGTTGAGCATTCAGCGAACATCAGCGTTTATGGCTCTATGGTTGTCTCTATGAATATAAGTGTGTAGTAAGATAATGGCTAGTGTCACATACGATTGACAACTGGATGGGCTGAAAAACAGAGTATGAATGTGTGCTGTGACTGTGTTTATTGTAGCGGATTGTGAGAGAAATGCCTCGTATTTGTGGGGGAGGGTGAGGGCAAGTGAAGTCCATACCATCATGTCATCGCTGCTGGCCAGCTTACATCTCCTACTCTGTAAGTTTAGACCTACTGGCTTGATTGGCTCTTTGCCCACTGAGAATATCATAATGTTCACTGTTGGTTGTGGGCACTGTAATTATATATCTCAGAAATATATATCCACCATCCCACTGCTAAGGAGCTCTGCAAAAAGAGAGACAAACACACATATACTGTACATGACCTTACAGATTTCTGGAATCATGCTGTTACATTGCCTGGATATTGGAGATCATATTGATAGTGTTTACATACAGTTACAGATTCAGGTCTATATTCTGGTTAAGCCTGTTTTGTGAAAATGCGCTTACATGCTTACAGCTATCGGAATATTCCTTTTTGGAATATTCCTAAAACATGTAATCAGCATATACTAAAAATCTAAGTAAGTCACATTCATTACTGTAGATGCTCACTTTTGCCATTTATTAAAATTACTTAATTCTGCTCATTTATTTAGAAATCAAAGTAATTCTCATTAGTTTCCTTGACAACTCCACACAAGAGTGCAATTAAATGCAAAGGGTAGGTATACTGATTTATGTTCACAGCTTAAACATTAAAAGAATCATTCTCTTCCTTAACTCCACCTTTCTTGCCCCCAAAAGCGTATAATTACTTTTGATTATAGAAATTAGACATTTAATAAATCAATATTCTGAATAAGCTCTTTACATGACACAGAATTCAGAAAAACACAGTCATATGCTGGCTGTCTTATTCTAGAAATTTCTATTTAGGTAATGGTGGTGGGGGTCTTGTGTTTACATGACACATAAATAACCAGTTAATGATATTATAACATGATTAATGTTTCTGTCTCTCATTCAGTCTCTCACTTTTGCTTTTTTCTCTCAGTTTGTCTATTTCTCCTGCAATTCCCTTGTTCTTTTAGATGGATGCTCTACAGTAGTGAGTCATGTGAGCAAGGATCTTAAGTGGAAGGAAAGCTTTATTGATCGTTGGGAAGGATTCCAGAGACACACACACACACAGCTGTAAAGCCTCTGAAGTTTCTCAGTTTACAGTACATGTTTGAGTGAGACAAATTTAGACATCTATAAAATCAAATGTACAGTACAAATTTTCATGTAGATCTCACTGGCCTCATATCATACAGTCTGACAAGGAAAAAAAAAATCAAATAATCAAAAAATCTCATATTAATAATTAAAAACAAAATGCACATGGCATAATGCAGCTGAATTTCCACTACACACTCCAGTGTACATATTAACTTTTTCCATTTCTGCTGTAATGTGGTTAAAATATTTTATTATTGTTTACTTAATATATTTTACTGTCTTGTTTGCTATCTCCAGCTTTGATGTTTTGGTCTGCGTCATTATGGCTGCAGGCAAGGATATTTTTTTAAGCACAGCTCTATTTTGGAGCATGATAATTTCACCCTAGCTGATAAATTAGCTGCTTAGGCAGTGTGATAAAGTTCATGCCTAAAAACTCTTGGCTCAATCTGATTGTTTCCACAAGAAAAGACTTTAAATCTACTCCTCTTAACATTCACAGTGCCTTCGTCTCTCATTTGAGGGCCATTATGTTGCATTTTTAAGTGTTCCCCACATCCTCTCTGATATCAGAACAACCCAAGAGCTCAGTCTGAATCATGAAGAGATTCATCTGTCCTTTTCATTTAAACCATCATCATCACTTACATCATCGACCTCCTGTGAACCTGAGAGTTCATCCATTTAGAAATAAACCATCTCTCTATTTCAATTATTTATCTTTTCCTCTCCTCACTCTCTTACCTCAACCTTTAAACAATGTATAAATTTCTCAATGCATTGCTGTAGCTTTGTGCTGGGGCTTTCTAGCTTTTATTTTTGGATGGACCAAAAATAATAATGAACTAATCAACAATATAATGTAGAGATGCACTGATATTAGAAGCTTATAATTATTTTAATGTTAAATAGTCAATATTAATGATTGAATATTAATGATTGCAGATAGAAATTACAGGTATTAAAATGCTATGCCATGTGGTATAAAAAAGAAAAGAAAAAGTTGATTTAAAAAATAATTTAGGCACTACAACATTATAATGTACAGCATGGAAATAAATATTAATTTTTTTAAGATTTGCTAAAGAATACATTTCAGAGAGTTATACATTTATTAGCATTTTTAAAAAGAAAATATTTCACACACACAAAAAAAATCGTATTATGTCAAGTTTACTTCCCCTCATGTCGTACCAAACCTATATGACTTTCTTTTGTCTGTGAGCATTGAAATTTCAGTTTTATTATATGATAAATATCAAACTATAACTGATTAGCAATTTCCTAATTCAATGGGATATCCAGCACCTCCTCAGCAAACGCATAAACTCTTTGCAGTTTCTGATACATGATGTCATTGTAAAATATCTGTTTCTCACTTTCTAAAGTGATTTTCATCCCAAATTGTTAATTAGTTCATAAATTTGGCATTAAAGACAGAAAACACTATAAACCCCTTCATAAAGTTTCTCCTTCATTTTAGAAATTGAACATGCACACTTGGCTTGTCAGACCCTACAAAAAACTGCGTTCTCTGTTGTTTTTCCCAATAAAAAGGCAAATTAATTATAGAATCAAAGCAGATCTTATTTCATTACAGTCATGCAGGAAAATCTTCTCTTTTCTCTCTCTTCTTTCTTCTTCTCTTCTCTTCTCTTCTCTTCTCTTCTCTTCTCTTCTCTTCTCTTCTCTTCTCTTCTCTTCTCTTCTCTTCAATTTTTTTTACTGATACTGATACTGATACTTGCGTAGAGCCCAAGGCCAGCTGTGTGCCAGTGCATCCGTGCCCAGGGGGCCCTGGGGCAGGGAATAGTACAGCTGGCCGTGGGAGGACTCGTGGGAAGCAAACAGGTCTACCTGGGCTTCCCCGAATCGACTCCAGATCAGCTGGACCATCTGGGGATGGAGTCGCCATTCCCCGGGGAAAGTGAGCTGTCGTGAGGACACATCGGCTGCACGATTGAGCTCCCCCGGGATGTGGATAGCGCGCAGCGACCTGAGCCGCGTCTGACTCTGCACAGGACAGCCTGGGAGATGGGAGCGTCGAGAAAGTGCACTATGTCAACGTTTCTCATACCGACCAGGCTGAACCAGATATGGCACTACTGGACCACCAGAGTGGACCTCGCCTTTCCGAGGGACTGCGTCGTGACTTCCGTCACCCGGAAGGGTGAGGTCAGTCACCGTGTGCAGCTCCTGCATCAACCTTGGGTTGGTTCTATCCTCGTGCATTTGTTAAAGCCTTGGCTTGGTGAGTTTGCAGGATAGCCATGGCATGCAGGGCAGAGGCAGCTTGGCCCGCAGCACTGCAAGCCTTGGCAGCGAGAGCGGCCGATAGCTTACAGGCCTTGGACAGGAGATGCGGACTATTCCTCCCAGCGGCGGCGTTTTGCGGACACAAGTGCACCGCAATTGCACCGCAATTGCACTCTCCTGCTGGGGAATGTCAACGCACCCCCTAGCTGCCCCGCCTTCGAGGGTAGTGAGGACGGAGGAAGGAAATGAGTGGCTTCTGGCCGTAAAAAGGGGCCATCCACGACTACATCACTTCCCCATGCACATCCGGGAAGAAAGGAACCAGAGCAAAACGCGGTTGTGAGCCACACTCTACACCGAGGAACAATCAAACAGCCATGAGCACTCAGGGCTGGGCGGTGTATTCACCTCCATCCTGATGCTCACAGCTGCCCGGGCAAGCACGGCTGTCAACTCTGGGTCCAATTCGGCAGTGGCGACAACACCCGAGGGGGGCAGCCCCGACAAATCTTCATCCACAGAGGTCAATAGCCCATCCCCGATGCTGCAATCGACATCTGATCCCCGGCAGCAACTGCCGTAAGACAGCCCAATAGAATCACCCAGCAGCCACACAGGACAAACACTGCGGAAGGGGTAAGAGGTCCGTGGGGCGTGGCCCGGCGGAGAAGCTTTCACTGTCACCTTCAAATCTCCCAGAGCACTAGCCGGCGGTCCTCTGCTCGTGGCAGAGAAACCGGAACGGGTAGTGACAGAGGGGTCTGCTCCTTTCCCTTTAAGAAAGGAGAGACGCGATCGCAGCATTGCCATGGTCACACAAGCAGTGCGTGCATGAACCATCCCTGAACACGTCTTCAGCATGCTGAATACCCAGACACGGAAGACAACGCTCGTGGCCGTTGTCAGAGAACAGGAAACGACCGCATCCAGAAGGATGCAAGCCAAGGACGCTTTAAAAAGACACAAATCGTCCGTGATTTGCTCTTTTAGGAAATCTGCTCTTTTAGTTGAAGCGCCCAGGGGAATCGCTGAAAGGGACACCGCTGTTCGCGCCATACCGCCAACCAGAACAGCTTCCCGACACACAGCAGATGAATGGCTTTGTGGAGTATAACAGCTTTCATACAACCACTCGGCTCCGAAGCAAAAATCTAGTGAGTGGATGCACCTGCCGCCTATTCATACCCGTGGGCACGGGGAGTGGCTCAGGTATGTTAAATCCACTAGCCAATTTTCATTGGCGTTTTCTCTTAAACTCAGAGATGATTGGCCTCCCAAGTGAGACCCCATACTGTATGTCGTTCGACATAACTTGTAGTGACCGACAGATAGGGAACCAAACTGATCCAACTTTTTTTCTTTGCAGAAACTTTTGTTATGTTTGGGTTTAGATGCTATAAAATAATAAATATCAGTTCAGTTACTGGATTTTCTGCTTTGGTAAACACAAATGGAAATTTGTAGTGCCAAAGATCATGAAGTTGAAATAGGCATGGCTGTGATAAATGGTTGCAGTGTAAGAGAACTGCTGGGCAGGAATGCATTTGAGCCCCATCACCATAAAGATACCATTTCACACATTATAACTGAGAGAATTAATCTGTTCAGAAAAACTGAGATGAGTCAGCTCTAGCCTATGTGACTCTTTTTGAGGGAAGTTTTGTTAAATCTCAATTTCACCCACTCTTTTACCCTCCCCAACTGTGACCATTATCTTCCCTGCTCTTATTCTCTTTGATGAGGCTGGAGAAGCAGGGATTAATCATTGAAGATGCTTTTATGACATGTAGGCGTCTGACATATTCACAGCCTCAAAGTGTTTGACTGAGTGTAATGGACAGGACAGCATGAAAGAGGGTTTTGTTGACTGTCAATGAACATGTCCAGGAGTAGTAGTGGAAAGAGTACTAAGAAATTGTATTTAAGTAAAAGTATTGCTACTTAAGAAATAATTTACTTGAGTACAAGTAAAAGTACTGAAAAATAATATGACTCAAGTAAGAGTAAAAATGTAGCACTCGTAAAACTACTCATACTTTAGTATTATTGTTCTATTTTTACCCAAGATGAGAGGATGTGAGCATTATGGAGCAGGGTCAAACCTAACCCTAACATGTACTTTAATGCCTGTTTCACAAGTGAGACTGCTTTGACTGATGAAATGTGGAAGACAGTAAACACCCAATTGCAATGCAATGCTAATTGACATAGCTTGTATCACAGTGAAGATTATTATAAAAGAATATTTTCATGTGATAAGTCTCACTGTGATAAGTATCAACATGGAACCACAGAAGCTAACTGTTTCAAAAACAATTGATGTTATATAGTGTTTTTGGAGCAAATCATGATATTAGTCTCATAAATTGTCATGTTTCACGCTAGGTTAAGCAAACATTTTACCTATCCCTGTTGCCAAGAGCAACTGTTTTAATACTAAATTTGAAAAGTTCATTCACGTTTAAGATTATGGTTGTTTTTAAGAAGGGCAAAAGCAAAGAAGGGTAAGTGAGGAATTAAGAGAAAAGAAAGGGTTTTTAAACAGTGTGATTTGAAATGTGCCAGTAAAAAAGTTTTGTGGGGTATAAGTAAGGATGGGCATCATTTTAATTTTTATGATCTTGTCGATTCCTAATTTTGATTCCAATAAGGTAAAAAAAGGTGATGATTAAGATGACAATAATAATAATAATAATAAATAAATAAAATCAATAAGGTAAAAAAAGGTGATGATTAAGATGACACTAACACTTATTGTCAAGTCAAGTCAAGTCACCTTTATTTATATAGCGCTTTAATCCCTTAAACCCCAAGTGTCCAACCCAACCCCACCCCCACCCCCGCGAAAAAAAATTCATAATCAAATTACTAAGCAACCCCTGAATGTAATAACACAATACAGGTATCATTTTAAAGCTTAGAATCTCAGCTTTTTATTCAACTCCAAACGAGCGCTGAGTGATTCCTCTAAAACGGAGTGTACCGCCGGCGGGCGCCATCTGGTGACGAAAAAATTAATTGTTATATTTTTCAAAACTACTGCATTGATGAACACAAAATAGGTATCATTTGAAAGCTTAGAGTCTAAACTTTACAATGAATGTAGCCATTATGATTATCTCCAAAGTAGTGCTGAGTTATTTGCTGATAAAATGAAAATAAAAAAATCATAATTTATGAGGGAGGGAAAATTACTATGTACTGTAATGTGTCAAAAACATCATACAGCTCAGATAGTCGTGTCATATGTCATTTGAAAGGTCTCACGGAGTAGAATACCACAAGCCTAATTGTTTAGGGCTTTGACTAAACCTGTGCGAGTTTTTGTAAGTTAAGCCCTGCAAGACCTATATGTAAATAATATACTGATGTGGCATTCATGTGGCGTTTTTCACGCATTACTTCATGAAACATGGAAAATGGCACATCCTTATTTAAAGCAGATTCTCACGATTAAAAAGAGAGCAAAGTCACCATAATCCGTCTGTTAGATCTAAAGATATTCTTCGTTGTGTTATAACACACAAAAAAAACGCACAGATGCACCATGAGTAAAAAAAAAAAAAAAAAAAAGTTGCTTAGACTTGGCATTTTTGCTGGTAACTTCAAGAAACATGCTCCGGTCATTGAAAATGGCATATCCTTATTTACAGCAGACTCTAACGATTTAAAAGAGACCAATGTCACCACAATCCGTCACTCAGACCGTCACTCAGATCCAAAGATACAACTCATAGAGTTATAAATATAATCCCAAAGGTGCACATAAGCTAACCGAAGTAAACAAAAGTAGCTTCAAAGTGAATTGTAGGCTTATAACTTTATGAAACATGCTCTTATCGTTGAAAATTGCACATCAGTATTTACAGTTGATGCTCCTGAGTCCAAAATCAACAAAATCCATTGCGTTGATCGCTAGATATTCCTCACGAAGTGACGGTATGCTTCTTGGCTGAAGACATGTCTCTCATCTTTCCGTGATGCAATCGTGTTATCCATTGTTACCGGAACCATCCATGATTGTTATCCAACAACATTGCAAATATTTTGGAAGCTCTATCAATTGTATGTTACAGTCAGGCCTAGCAACGAGAAACATATCTCTATATTTGGGCAACATGACGCAGACGCGCTGCTCATTGATCCTAAAAATGTTTAAGAAGCTCTGCCAATGGAAGTTGGACTTGAAACGAAAACAAAAAACTTCTTTCAAAAACATTAAAAATAGTAATGTTTCCAAACTTTTGGTCTGTACTGTACATGTTGTTGGTTTAGATGATTTAACAAGTTTATACAATTCTTCCTCTCCTATAGTAGAGAATGAGTGGAACTGTTCCTCAGGGGAACACGTGCGTGTGTTTGTGTGTGTGTGTGTGAGAGAGAGAGAGAGACTGGGTCACACAGTGGAGTCAGCTTTCTTAACCGTCTGTGGCTTGTGTACTTTATCACTGTGGCTGTCATACGACTCTGTTCCCCTTTCGGGCTTGAACTGATGGTAAAACTAAGGACATCATATTACTGTTTTTACATTTATTTTGAAAGATGAAGTTCGCGATTATGGAAAAGGGTGTTACAATTCCGACGAGTGCTTGTGGTGCTCGGCCAATCACAATGCACTGGGTCAGCTGGCCAATCAGAGCAGACTGCGCTTGTCAGAAGGAGTGACTTTGTAGAAAATGATGCATTTGAGAGAGATGGGGTATAGAGGACCTATAATAATACCATATTCGAAAAATAATGTTTTTTTGTACATTAAAGCATGTCAACATATTCTGTTACACCAAATACACAAAATAAGGATCTCTAAAAAAAGCATCATATGATCCCTTTAACCCATACCTAGGCTTGGGAATCCAAAATCTATTCCAATTCTGGAATAGGATGCTTAAGGTCAGGAATCGTCTAGTTGTTATAAAATTGAAATTTAGATTCCTCTTATCGATTCCTTTGTGCTCATTGTAATATGACTTTAAACCATTCTAGCACAAGAAGACTCATGCACTGTTATCTGTACTGTAAACATAGGGGCATAGCCATTATTTCAGAAATAAAAGGGACAAAAAAAAAAAACATTCTAATTGACAGGCTTTATTTTTTCTTGTGTATTTTAGTAATTGGATAAGAAATCAAATACACTGCTGGATGATAACCAATAATTTGTATTCTATAATATTTTTGTTCTGTATTTTCCTAATGACAATTTTAGAATTGGTTTACACAAACACATAATAAGGCAGAATAGTTTCTATACTGTATTAAATGTTATGACAATTAGCACTGGATTAATCATATTCTATATTCATTACCTCAAAATGACATGAAATTACCTTTTTTAGCCTTTGTCCATATTAGGGATTTCCTGCATGTCTTATGTTATTACTACTGCTGGGCCGTTTTGGACTCTCTGCGGGAGAGCACCCTCCGGCTTCAAGTATGAATGAAACATGCACCGCATGAGAGTGTTTTGCGCCCCGTAATGTCCATATCATCTCATTTTGGATATGAATAAATCATCCGGTCATACATAGACTATCTTGTTTCTTCACCCATGTGCTCACACATCCAAAGCATGCACACAGAAAAAGTGATTTTAAATGCATCTGATTGACAGATAAATTATGGTTGATCTATCAGTCATATGCATGTAAAATGCACACGCTCTTATTTCAATGTTGTTGTTAATGTTTAGGTTATGTTAGCTTTGTACATTTAGTTTAACTGCACTGTTAAAGAGGGCGATTTTTACCATTCAGCTGAACTATGTGCATGTATTTCAGACATTTACATTATTCTTGCTCCATCAACCGAGTTTCTGTTTACTTATACTGCTGTGTAATAAAGACGGGATTACCCATTTCAGGAGCTGCCAAATTACAATTTAAAATCAGAGCATAGCTCTCATTCACTAAAATAGTAAAACGCTAATGATGCTAATTCAAAACAACAATGCAGGTGATTGACAGTCAAAGCATAGCAGGGTTTGAAAGACCCGCCCCCAGCTGAACTGGAAGTTTTGATTGTTTTTTTTTTACCCGAGTCAGACCTGTCTGTTATTGGCTGAAGTGCAGGGCTTCACCTGAAAAGTGTCTTTGTTTCTACATCGGCGCCTCCATTTTTATTTATTTATTTTTTTTTTTGTACTTTGTACTTTTAATGAAAAATAAATGTTGCAAAGTTGAATTCAACACAATAATCAATATATCGACTTATCAATATAGCAATATATGTACATGACCTCAATAATTTTTGGTGACCCAATATATCGCCATTATATTTACTTAAACACTATATTTACTTAATGTCTCCATGTTTTGTACATGCGTCTGTGTCTTTTGCAGCTTCTCGTACATAACGTGTAGTCATGAGGTGCTTGTTCAAATTTAAAAAATGCTTCTACAAAAAAAGTTTCACCTGCATATATGGTCTTGTTTAGCGATCTGTGCCTTTGTGCATATGTATATCTGACTGCTAAGTAGTGATTGTGTTTTTCAGCAATAGTGTGAACCCTTAATTTACAGAGAAAAGAAGGTCAGGGAAAAAATCTGTAGATGGAAAAATCTCCATACAAGTTCTTTGTGCATTTTCCCTTTTTTCTGCTTTGCACTTTTTGATAGAAAATGTTTATTAACTATTTATTCAGTTTTTTTAAGGTATCTAATATTTTGTACGCTTTTATCCAATGCGACTTACAAATGAGAACAATAGAAGCAATCAGACCAACGAGAGAACAACAACACTATACAAGTGCCATGACAAGTCTCAGTCTAGCACAGAACCCGTAGCAAGGTTTCAATCTTAAATTATCTGATTCATGACAATGTAACTATAGTCAGAACCCTAGCGTTCTAAAACATACTATGATGCATATCTAGACTACATTTTAAGGCATAGGCTACTAGTCATGCTTCTGACCCAAAAGGGGTTTTCTGCGGTAAACAACAGTTTAAGATACTTTATTTTAGACAAACAAATAATAGCAGTCAAATTTGTCTAAATTGACTGTATCATATGTGTCCTTTGTGGAGACTGCAATCCCAATTAATCACAATTAATATAATTATATTTCATTCAGTGCTGAAATTTATCAATCAAAATTTGCTCAACGTGAGGGTCACTATTTGTTCGACACGTGTCAAACAGGCTTCCTATTAAGACAGGTTCCATGACGATTAGGACGTTGCCTTAGAAGGAAACTGTCTGTGTAAGCAGTAGACAGCAAGATAGCTCACATGGTTTTAGAATAAGGCTTCTGTGTGTCATTGCAGTACTCAGGAAATGTGCATTGTGCAAATGTGCTAATGTGCACTGTTCCAACAAGTTTGACATAAACATCTGCTGCTCTTAACAAGTAAGGACACTGAGTCCTTTAGGCCAGTATCTGATGACAAGGCTGATCTTATGTCTGTTTTAACCTCCTGGAGAAATAAACGCACCTGATATTTAGCATCATATGATAAGAACCTTCCGTTTCATGAGGCGACTTATAAACAACTCATGATGAACGTTGAGGATCAGCTGACCAAACTAATGAAGGCCTTAAACAGTCCACAGTTTAGAGGCAAAGTGGAAGTGTACTGTCCAAATCTAGATGGAATAGTTCACCCTTTCTTTTATTATTTACATATCCTCATGTTGTTCCAAACCTGTATGCTGTTTTCACCATTGAGCACAGAAATTAAGAAATGTCATTCTTTTCTATATAGTTTTTTTTTTTTTACCACCATTTTTGAGTTGATGAGTTTATAGTGACTACAACTGTCAAGCTCCAAATGGACAAAAAATGTATTCCAGGAACTCTGTTCTATCCATCAGTTGCTGATTTGGTAGCTGCAGATCTGAATATGCGCTTGGAGTCAGTTGTCAGTAAGGGGTGGTTTAAGTGGACTGATTGGAGAAGCTGAATTGCGTTTTTTTTTTGTTTCCATAGTCCTTGACTAACATTCTGCTTTCAATATTGTTCACCATGTTAAAACTGTTATTCCACCCCTTCCATGCTGTTGCGGATCATTTCGTCCCATTGTGGGCTTTAACAAAGATTTACTGAAATTTAATGTAAACCTTCCAGCCTGACATTTTATAATATAAGCTCCTTTCACTGTCACCATGTCTCTCATACAAGTTAACACTGCTACTTTATGCTGGATCTTCAGTGGCAACAGCATGGAAAGGTTAATGTTCCACACCTGACTGTCAGTAGTCGCTATGTGCTTAATGAGAAACTTTCATTTGTATTTTAGTTGTAACTTTACATTAAACATTTCCTCTCATTGTGACCCAGGTCATGTTTTCAGTCTCCTGTGGACTGAATCTACTCAACCAGGAAAAAGCATGTTCTACACCTGCAGATGGCTTATTTGCCTTTCATCATAAATCGTCTCATGCTGCGTTAAAGAATGAAGCATTTTTTTTTTCCTCATCCTTTTCATTTGTTTATTTACTTTGTCCTTCTCTGGCAACTGCTTTATCAGTAGTTATTTGCACAAGGTTGTCTCCCTCTCCCTGCTCTTTACTAAAAGCAGACAATAAATAATCTAGATAAAGAGACTATTTATGAGAGCAGAAATAAGATGTGTTTATGTTGCCTCTATAATAATAATAATAATAATAATAATAATAATAATAATAATAATAATAATAATAATAAAAAAAAAACCTTACCCCAAACTTTCGAATGGTAGTGTATACATTTAAAACATGTTTTTCCCCAACAGACTTATAACAACACATTTACTTCTAGTCTAGGGGTCAGGCAGTCTGATTGGAGCTTGTGATTTTCTCAGGTGCAGTTCAGTTTTATGTGCAGTATGTATCAGATGGTCAGTGAGCAGACTGTGGGCACATCACATCTGGACATACATCTGATACTCAGACTAACTAATAATCAATGTTTTCCCCAGTTCAGTTTATTTAATTTTTTTCCCCTTAAAAGTCACTAGTTCCAGCTTTTTCTGTTTCTCATCCACACTTGACTTCTCTTCACCAAGCTATTCTCCTGCAGTACTGGCTTGAATTCAACCTCCTGTGGAGCTAGAAGACAAAAGTTTTTCCTCACAATTTCTGCATTTTGCTTGCAGCCCACAGCAAAGTCCTGCACAGCTTCACTAATGTCCCTGAGCTTTTTGTCTCAGAGTGTGAAACTCTAATGAAGGACAGCGATGGAATTCCCAGGAGAGGCTTCCTGCTGGCATGGGATGGGACAGGGAAAATGGAGCCAGATTTGTGTGAACCCAGACGAGGGAGACGTGGCAGAAAAAGGGAATGAGGAGGTCAGGGGAAGCCATTGGTAAAACAGCATATAATTAAAGAGGCTGTGCATTAGAACAAGAGAAGAAAATAGGTGATGGTCAAATATCAAGCAGACCAACACACAGAATGCTCACAAACAAAATAAATAAATAATAATTTTTAAAAAAGGAACAGAAAAGAGACATGAGAAGTGAACATTTAAGTTAAGAGGTGAACAGTGGCCTGTAGCCTAGTCTTATAATAAGATTATTAGCCTAATCTTAATATAAAGTAGGGCTGGGCGATTTTCCCAATTTTATCGATTAATTTTTTTTTTTTTTTTTGTTAACAACTGTTTATTGATTTTTTTTTTTCTGTGAACAGTAGTATCAAGCAAAGAAGCAACTGTACAAATTTCGAACCCATCCCAACCCATCCCACCCCCTGGTAGACTTAAGGGTAGAGAAGAAAAATAATAAATAAATACATAAAGTAAAATAGATAATAATAATAAAAAATAAATTAAGTAATATTAATACATAAAATACAATAAAATAATATTTACAAAGATTTTAGAAAAGATGACACAAAATTAAAAGATGAATGCCATAAATTAACAGTTTTCACTTTAGACCCATGTATACGAGAAGTTGAGAGTTCCATCAAGATAATGTCCAACAAATATACCGCCCAGGTTCGTCTGTCCATTGTGTGAGGAGGATTCCAACGATTGACTAGCAACTTTTTTGCTGCAGTGAGAGCAGCTAACAGTAAACCTCTTTGTTGGACGGACAAGGTAAGGTCCCAAAAGTCATTCATGAAAAAATGGCGTGGAGTCAAACAAATCTCAGTACCCAACAAATAAGAAAGGTCCTGTGAGAGCTGAGACCAAAAAGGAGAGAGAGAGGGGCACTCCCAAAAAAAATGCAAAAAATGTGCCTAAAGATCCTTGTGAACAGAGATTGCACTTAGGAGAAGAAGACAGATTCATATGAAAACGTTTCATTGGAGTCAAGTAAACCCTATGCAGCAATTTCCAATGAATCATTTGGTGGTTAGGGTTTTTAGAAGACAGTTTAAACATTCCCCATATCTGATCCGAAAATAAAACATGTACATCCTCATTAAGATCCTTAGCCCAGACAGTTGTAATAGATAAAGGTTTGTATGAATGCTCAAGAAGAAAAAGGTAGATGACTGAAGCAGAAGAGGGAAATTCCTCAGAGGGAAGGATTAGTTTGCGCAAAGGGTGAATAGGCAGTTGAGAGTTCCAGGGCACCCCATATGCCCGTAGGGCCGATCTAATGCGCAAATACATAAAAAAGGAGATTAATTTTTTTTTTTTTTATGTTTTGCCATGATTTATTTTTTTTAGAAATCGAGGGATCGCGAAAATTTGTTTTTTAGAAATCGAGGGATCGCGATTTTCCATATGCCAGTGATAACAGTAAAGATAAAAGAATGATCCAACCGCATGTCGGTGCACGTGACCGCTCACATGTGACACGCTCTGTGAAGGACCATATACGTATAGGCTAAGCGCCATTCACACAGAATGCGTTTTTGTGTTGACAAAGATGGGACACGGGCAGTGGAAGAAGATGGGAGTGAACTTATTTTAACTTGAGCGCAGTGTTTTAGAAAGCCGTTTCATGCAAGAGACGCGAGCGCAACAGTCAAACATATCCATGTTTACACAAAAAAAAAAAAAAATGGGAAAAGCAGCGCAATCGTATAAAAAAACCTGTATAGAACTATTACTGTATGTCTGGTATTTCATGTTTGCATCATGGTGACAGGCTGAATGCTGCCGTTGTTTTTAAAGAACATTTATAGTTATTTAAAAGTCTACTGGTTTTATACCTGAGAAAATGTGTTTTTGCAGTTCTATTTGCTGCACAAACTGTACAGAAATTACATACAGTAGCTTTAAAGAAGCACAGATGACTCAACTACCTCACCCCACATTTTTAAGCAAAGACAAATATGGCAGTTGCAGCTTATATGAGGTTAGTCTAGCTGGTTGGTGTTTTATGACATGGGATGAATTAAAATGTGATTTGTTGAACACACAGATGCACGTACAGTACAGGTCCTTCTCAAAAAATTAGCATATTATGATAAAAGTTCATTATTTTCCATAATGTAATGATAAAAATTGAACTTTCATATATTTTAGATTCATTGCACACCAACTGAAATATTTCAGGTCTTTTATTGTTTTAATACTGATGATTTTGGCATACAGCTCATGAAAACCCAAAATTCTCAAAAAAATAGCATATTTCATCCGACCAATAAAAGAAAAGTGTTTTTAATACAAAAAAAGTCAACCTTCAAATAATTATGTTCAGTTATGCACTCAATACTTGGTCGGGAATCCTTTTGCAGAAATGACTGCTTCAATGCGGCGTGGCATGGAGGCAATCAGCCTGTGGCACTGCTGAGGTGTTATGGAGGCCCAGGATGCTTCGATACCGGCCTTAAGCTCATCCAGAGTGTTGGGTCTTGCGTCTCTCAACTTTGTCTTCACAATATTCCACAGATTCTCTATGGGGTTCAGGTCAGGAGAGTTGGCAGGCCAATTGAGCACAGTAATACCATGGTCAGTAAACCATTTACCAGTGGTTTTGGCACTGTGAGCAGGTGCCAGGTCGTGCTGAAAAACGAAATCTTCATCTCCATAAAGCTTTTCAGCAGATGGAAGCATGAAGTGCTCCAAAATCTCCTGATAGCTAGCTGCATTGACCCTGCCCTTGATAAAACACAGTGGACCAACACCAGCAGCTGACATGGCACCCCAGATCATCACTGACTGTGGGTACTTGACACTGGACTTCAGGCATTTTGGCATTTCCTTCTCCCCAGTCTTCCTCCAGACTCTGGCACCTTGATTTCCGAATGACATGCAAAATTTGCTTTCATGCGAAAAAAGTACTTTGGACCACTGAGCAACAGTCCAGTGCTGCTTCTCTGTAGCCCAGGTCAGGCGCTTCTGCCGCTGTTTCTGGTTCAAAAGCACACGCCTGTGCACGGTGGCTCTGGATGTTTCTACTCCAGACTCAGTCCACTGCTTCCGCAGGTCCCCCAAGGTCTGGAATCGGTCCTTCTCCACAATCTTCCTCAGGGTCCGGTCACCTCTTCTCGTTGTGCAGCGTTTTTTGCCACACTTTTTCCTTCCCACAGACTTCCCACTGAGGTGCCTTGATACAGCACTCTGGGAACAGCCTATTCGTTCAGAAATTTCTTTCTGTGTCTTACCCTCTCGCTTGAGGGTGTCAATGATGGCCTTCTGGACAGCAGTCAGGTCGGCAGTCTTATCCATGATTGCGGTTTTGAGTAATGAACCAGGCTGGGTGTTTTTAAAAAGCCTCAGGAATCTTTTGCAGGTGTTTAGAGTTAATTGGTTGATTCAGATGATTAGGTTAATAGCTCGTTTAGAGAACCTTTTCATGATATGCTAATTTTTTGAGATAGGAATTTTGTGTTTTCATGAGCTTTATGCCAAAATCATCAGTATTAAAACAATAAAAGACCTGAAATATTTCAGTTGGTGTGCAATGAATCTAAAATATATGAAAGTTTAATTTTTATCATTACATTATGGAAAATAATGAACTTTTATCACAATATGCTAATTTTTTGAGAAGGACCTGTATATGTCGGTCTGTGTGATTTTGCCAAGTAAGACATTTTCCTGGATCAACATCTTTTGATGATCCTGGATCAACATTATTGTCCAAAAATATAGACTTAACCCAATCTCTACCCCTAAACCTAACCCTAAAATTTATTCCTAAAATCAGTGGGAAATTATAGCTGATTAACAAGGGTGTAGAAGCACCTAACCATGATTGTGAGCCTAAAACAGATATTTCCTGAAAAGTTATATCTCAATTCTGATTGGTTGATAGGAATGTTGATCCAGGAACATGTTGTACTTGGTGAAATCATGCTCACCATATATGTCTGTCATTTTTCTCTGGTTGATTTGTAGCTCCATACGATCTCATTGAACAGAAGATCCGTGAAATCCCTGGAAAATTGTGCTTAATGGACAACGCCGAAATCCAGTCAGTATCTGGTGTGACCACCATTTGCCTCACGCAGTACAACACATCTCCTTCACATAGAGTTGATCAGGTTGTTGATTGTGGCCTGTGGAATGTTGGTCCACTCCCTTTTCAATGGCTGTGCGAAGTTGCTGGATATTGGCAGGAACTGGAACACGCTGTCGTATACGTCGATCCAGAGCATCCCAAACATGCTCAGTGGGTGACATGTCCAGTGAGTGTGCTGGCCATGCAAGAACTGGGATGTTTTCAGCTTCCAGGAATTGTGTACGGATCCTTGCAACATGGGGCCGTGCATTATCATGCTGCAACATGAGGTGATGGTCGTGGATGAATGGCACAACAATGGGCTTCCTCAGGATCTCGTCACGGTATCTCTGTGCATTCAAAATGCCATCAATAAAATGCACCTGTGTTAGTTTTCCATAACATACGCCTGCCCATACCATAAGCCCACCGCCACCATGGGCCACTCGATCCACAACGTTGACATCAGCAAACAGTTCTCCCACACGACGCCATACACGCTGTCTGCCATCTGCCCTGTACAGTGAAAACCGGGCACCTCTCCAAAGTGCCAGACGCCATCGAATGTGAGCATTTGCCCACTCATATCGGTTACGATGATGAACTGCAGTCAGGTCGTGACCCCGATGAGGACGACGAGCATGCAGATGAGCTTCCCTGAGACGGTTTCTGACAGTTTGTGCAGAAATTCTTTGGTTATGCAAACCAATTGTTACAGCAACTGTCCGGGTGGCTGGTCTCAGACGATGTTGGAGGTGAAGATGCTGGATGTGGAGGTCCTGGGCTGGTGTGGTTACACGTGGTCTGCGGTTGTGAGTTGGATGTACTGCCAAATTCTCTGAAACGCCTTTGGAGACGGCATATGGTAGAGAAATGAACATTCAATTCATGGGCAACAGCTCTGGTGGACATTCCTGCAGTCAGCATGCCAATTGCATGTTCCCTCCGAAATTGCGACATCTGTGGCATTGTGCTGTGTGATAAAACTGCACGTTTTAGAGTGGCCTTTTATTTTGGCCAGCCTAAGGCACACCTGTGCAATAATCATGCTGTTTAATCAGCATCTTGATATGCCACACCTGTGAGGTGGATGGATTATCTCGGCAAATGAGAAGTGCTCACTAACACAGATTTAGACAGATTTGTGAACAATATTTGAAAGAAATAGGTCTTTTGTGTAAATAGAAAAACACTTAGATCTTTGAGTTCAGCTCATGAAAAATGGGGGCAAAAACAAAAGTGTTGCGTTTATAATTTTGTTCAGTGTATATTAAAAAGAGTGATTGTTTATGTAGGGAAGGAAGGGAGGGAGATATAAGGGGGAGAGAGATATATTTTTGGAGCTTTTTTTTTTAAGGGTCTTTTTGTTTTTTTTGTGTTTTTTTTGGAGAGGTGATTTCGAAGAGTGTTTCATTAGTTTAATCCAGCATTGCACTCTGGGGATGGATACGCCACCAGTGGCGGCTCATGGGTTTTAAAATAGAGGAGGCACACTAATTGTATTGGTCTGGGGATCCCTGCCGATTATTATTATTATTATTATTATTATTATTATTATTATTATTTGCTTAACCACTTTAAAATGGCTTTTTGGTTGCTTTTAGTCAGAAAACTTAAAGTCATCATGAAATAAAAATCGAAAATTATAATTTTTTAATGGAATACTGTATTATTTATTATAAATGATTTATCTGTGCACTTTATTATTATTTTTTTTTTAATTCATGTGCCCTCATAATCTTTAACCCTCTTGGGTCTAAGGGGGTTTTGGGGGCCTGGAGAAGTTTGACATGCCCTGACTTTTGTGCTTTTTTCAGTTGCTTATCAACATATACATGGCTAAAGTCTGAAAACACTATATTCAGTTCAAACTGGGCTACAATAATATGCAAATAGCATGTATGCACATGACTGTGTTTTTGAGAAAACAATGTTTATGCGTGGTTAGTGAAAAACTAAAATTTTGAAGTCACTGAAATAAGGTCATAAAACACATTCAGATAATTTGTTCACAAGACTGCCAAACATGGACCTTGTAGCCTAGAATTTTTTTCTTTAAAATGATGTGAAAATCATCTTGTTTACTCGCTCACAGAAAACAATAGATTGATTTAAATTTTCTAAGACACTTTTTGTTTCGAAAGGGCATATGCGAGTAGGCATCAACTATCATGAACATTAGTGTTATTCACACCTGAGAAGACAAAGGCCTGCATAATGAGCTGCTTAATGAGCCTTTCAGTCAAGTGTGTGAGGGAAGAGTTACAAGAAAGAATGTTAGGACAAAATAAATGTATATATTTTTAGGTTTGTAGTTTATTTAGAATATATTTAATTATCCCACAAAATAACTTGAGATTTACTTGTGAGTGCAGTTAAATAGTTTATTAGGAACAATCAAAGGGGAACAATTTAGGGGAAGTCGTGGCCTAATGGTTAGAGAGTTTGACTCCTAACCCTAAGGTTGTGGGTTTGAGTCTCGGGCCATCAATACCACGACTTAGGTGCCCTTGAGCAAGGCACCAAACCCCCAACTGCTCCCCTGGCACCACAGCATAAATGGCTGCCCACTGTTCCGGTTGTGTGTTCATGGTGTGTGTGTGTTCACTGCTGTGTATGGGTGCACTTTCAGTCAATGTCACTTCACTTCAAAGCTGACTTTCAAAGCTGAATTTTTAGTATCATTACTCCAGTCACACATTCTAATATTCTGATTTGGTACTCAAAAAAAAACATATATTATTATTATTATTATTATTAATGTTGAAAAGAGCTGAGGATTTTTTTTTTTCAGTTTTTTTTTTTTTTTTGATGAACTGAAAGAACAGCATAGTTTGTAACATGATACATGTCTTTATCATCACTTGTTTGCTAAATAAAAGTTTTAATTTCTATGTATACCGACTCCAAGCTTCTGAATGGTATAGTGTATATTGTTACACTTGGAGTAAGACTGGAGTAATGATGCCGAACATTTAGCTTTGATCACAGGAATAAATTAAATTTTAAAATATATTCAAATAGAAAGCAGTTATTTTAAATAGTAAAAATATTTCACAATTTTACTGCTTTAGCAAATGCAATTTTATGTATTTTGGATCAAATAATTGCAGGCTTGGTGAGCAGAAGAGAATTCTTTACAAAAACATTAAAAATCTTATTGTTCAAAAGCTTTTGACTGGTATTGTGTCATGTTGAAATATATAAATGATACCTGGCATTTCCAAAATGTATACTGTTTATGTGCACTGAAGGACATTAAGTTTTTTTTTTTTGAAGAGACTCATGGGAGTGTGTGCCTCGCTTGATCAAAGCTGTGTTCCAGGTTCCTGAGTAGGCTGCTTATTTGCATTGGCTTGCTTTGCAACAGGTTCTTTTGCACTGTTATCCTCACATCTAAAATAAAAAATTAAGCATGCTGTTTACACAAATAAACTGCATTATTAACATTATTGAGATGGTCACTCATACTAGTAGTAATTTATAGGGGGGAAAACAATTACCACATAGCACACATATTATCAGTGATATTTACAGCTTACTTGATACATTTACACTTCAGAGGATCCCGGGTATAACAAATTCAAAATATTTACACCAGAGCAGATATTCATGAACACAAGCATGCTTTGTATGTGGGACTATACAATATATAAAGTTAAAAACATATATGGCTACATTCGTGAACAGAGAATAGCCACAGTAAAGTTTTGTCTTATCATTCTTTACTGACATTAAGCTAGCAACATTATAACTCATATAACTTTTATATCGTAATGCTGTCTATGTTATGGAACAAAAAAAAATAAAAAAAAATAAAAAATCCTGGCATCCTGAAACATTTTAGATGATGTGAATGAAACTTCATAATGTTTCACTTGATTATACATTTAGTCAGGAATTATAGTTTGGAAAAAGTCTAACTAGTAAAATGTGTACAAGTTATGTGAAAACTAATACAAGTCTATTAGTTTAATAAGAAAAATTATATTGTTTATGATATGATGGATCTAGTGTTTTTGTTCTTTTTTATGAGGTAATTTAATTCTTTTTTATATAGTAGTCCAGTGTTTTTGATTTGAATTATATCATATTATTCTCAGCGCGAAGCGAACAGTAAAATGTAAAAAAAAAAACTTGAAGAAGAACAGGCTTGCTGCTTTGTTTGCTGTGATGTGTGCATTTCGCCACATGCTTCACGTTGTCAATTGTAATATCAATAGCACACTCAGCGCGAAGGCATGGTCGCATAAGATATAATGAAAGGAGATGTGAAAGACGTGACATCGCGTTGTTTTCATATCGATTACTTTATCACAGAATATTTGTTTTCAATAAGACTTGCTTAGTTTAAAAGTAGAAATGTCAAGCTTTCTATAGATATATATCTCATGTCTCTTTGTTGAGTATTTACTGAGTTACAGTTCATTTTAATGATGCATTTCTAAATGAAGATCACCGTAGACCAAGGCTGCAGACAGCGCACCCCGTTTGTTTTCTTTATTTTCCAAAGTTTTGTTGTTATCATGTGTGTATACTAATAAAAGTAGACCCTTTACAGATTCGATTGATGTATTGCACTTATCTGTACGATCAAAACTGAAAGTATAATTTAAGTTCTTTTCGGTGTTATCAGGAGAAGATGCCACAAAATGCGTATGCGCGTTAGTTGACCCCAGAGGGTTAATCAAAAACATTAACCTCCCCTCCCCCTCAAAATGATTCATCTTTTCTTCCGGTCACGAGCTATAGCCCAAGGGCGGAGCTAGTGATGTGAGGGTAAATGCTGGGATAAACAACAGGGGGAAAAACTGAAGCTGATGCTTCACTTTATGGAAATCAGTGCATTGAACAGTGCTGACGCAAGCCACGGGGGAGTACACTACCCTTAAAAATTGAAAGGATATTACCATAACATTACACATCGCAAACTATTTTTTATGAATATGACTTAACCTGATGGAGGACGCGCTCAGTCATTCAGGCGAGCATTGTTAGGTATGTTTTGTGCCATTGATCGCCATCGTCTTCCTCAATAAATAAAAAAATTCTTCATGCTAGGGTGTCCCCAGGGAAAACAATGCAGAGAAATCCTCCCCACAACTAACTGCAAACTGCCATTCAGATCTGCCTCCATTTTGTTAGCAACACCCCAACTTCCAATGATCCAATCAATTCCCGAAAGGACAAAATCAAGTCCCGCTCTCTCATTTCAGATGCCATTTCACTTGGATAGACGTCACAGTAGAGGAAAAAAGACAATCGCTACTTACATTTCAGCCCGAATTTAAAGAAAATGACACATACAGCAAGATAATATAACTTAAATTACCTGGCCTATCACTTGAAGCAAACATCCATCCCTTTTTAAAAGTCTGTGTTAAAAGACAGCTGCCTGTTTTGCCACTTAATTAAACAGACTGCTGTAGCCTATATTTAGCTTAAGCGTGTTCTCCCTTTATTTTTAATTTGTATATATACTGTTTGAATGACAGCTTGGTAAATCTGTTGGCGATCAAATATTCAGTATCGCTACTCATCATAAGTAGCCCTACTTTGTACATTATCAGTGCAGTGGGAGACATTTAAACTAATATCACATAATTTATTTACATATGATGATTGGTTGATATACCAGCCCCTACGAGGTTTCTTTTCTCAACGCTCCTCAGCGCTGATAGTGAACACTTAATGGTAATTGGCTAATTTTTTTTTTACCAACGGAGGCACAAGAGCTCAGCTTTCCTCCTCCGGCCTTCCCCTCCCCTTCTCTATCACCTAGCGGTTGTAATTACATCAGCAGATTCGGCACATTAGTGATAGAAAAGTGGCGCTTTCCAACTTCACTAACATGTTATGGTTTTACAGTGGTGAAATTACAAACAAAAAATACACATTCTGAGACATGAACTGAAATGTATTGTGAATTTGATTAACATTAAATCGTCCTCCTCCCATTTTCACCGAGCCGCCACTGTACGCGATTATATTTTCTCTTTTCCTTTGAGTTCATATGTGTCACATCAGTCTTACCATTTTACACTTCTCTCTTTCTCTATCTCTATCTCTCCTTACTATTCCTTTTGAGAATTTGGTATTTGTGGGCCATGGCCCAATAAGCCTAGATGTCAATTTAGTGAAGTTAGCAAACCTACACAACCTATGTCTCATTCATTAAAAAAACGTCAGAGGTTATCTGATCATTGATTAAATGACAAATGATTAGACAAGGATGGAGCAGGAAAGAGGAGGATGATGGGAGAGAGAAGGAGTTTTATATAACACCACTTTTGTGCCAAGTAGAGCACAAGTATCCGGAAATGAGAATTAAGTTTTAGACAAGTGGCTTTCAGAATGTCATCCAAAGATTAAAAGCAAAGGGAGGCATAGAGAGAGAGAATAAGAGAGAGAGAGAGAGAGAGAGAGAGAGAGAGAATAAGAGAGAGTGAAAGACACTTAGCAGAGAATTCATCACTAAACCATCTGCTATCTGTGTTTGTGCACATTTGTGAAATGCTATCATCATTGATTTCAAGTTGGCGGGCAGAACACAGGCAGGTTAATATTTAACACTAATGGAGGAAGTGATTAGAAACCCCACAGGCACTTTGTGTTTCCTGTGTTCAAGCATTCAATAAAACTGATCAAACAAAGTTGCATACCTAATTAAACTTCACTTATCTAGGTGCATTGTGTCTGAAAATAAATATTTTATGGTTGTTAAGAGTAAAAACTGAATATTTACTTGACATCAAAATGCCCTTTGGATCATCTCAAATCATGTTAATCAGATTTAGTTAATACAGCAAGTTAATACATGATAAAATACATAATAAAAATAATATATTTTATTGTATTAAATTAAATTATAAAAATTTATAATATTATATTAGTAAATTATGCATAATAGAAACATTTTTAATTTTCTGTTTGGACCTCACTGTAAATTTGCCTTTAGCAGCATGCTTTCTATCAATTTTGTCTTTTCATATACAGCTCTAATGTGGTAAATCGCTCTGATAATCCTCAATCGAATATATCCAGCGTTCTGGGCACTGGGGGGAGAAAATGACTTATACAAGCCGCTGGATGAAAGCTTGACTTTTGAGACTTTCATGAGAGATTATGTGCCACAAAGTGATTTCAAATGATGAGGCTCAGAAAACCAATTTTTTAAATGCTCATTTCTCTGTGGGTGAGATGCATGTGATATTTTGACTGTCCCATACAGCCTTATTGCAGAAAATAGCAGAATGACTTTCATACTCTCCATACTACATGGTATGCCAGATTTCAGTGCGTCGTGTTGAACATCTCAGTACATCAGTTGCTCGAATCACATACTTTACTCACAACAAAGGGATGTGTTCTATTAATTTGAAATTTATGATATGGGAGTATGACCAGATACAGACGTTCTGGTATTTTGCATATACAGGTCCTTCTCAAAAAATTAGCATATTGTGATAAAAGTTCATTATTTTCCATAATGTAATGATAAAAATTAAACTTTCATATATTTTAGATTCATTGCACACCAACTGAAATATTTCAGGTCTTTTATTGTTTTAATACTGATGATTTTGGCATACAGCTCATGAAAACCCAAAATTCCTATCTCAAAAAATTAGCATATTTCATCCCGACCAATAAAAGAAAAGTGTTTTTTAATACAAAAAAAGTCAACCTTCAAATAATTATGTTTCATTATGCACTCAATACTTGGTCGGGAATCCTTTTGCAGAAAATGACTGCTTCAATGCGGCGTGGCATGGAGGCAATCAGCCTGTGGCACTGCTGAGGTGTTATGGAGGCCCAGGATGCTTCGATAGCGGCCTTAAGCTCATCCAGAGTGTTGGGTCTTGCGTCTCTCAACTTTCTCTTCACAATATCCCACACGATTCTCTATGGGGTTCAGGTCAGGAGAGTTAGCAGGCCAATTGAGCACAGTAATACCATGGTCAGTAAACCATTTACCAGTGGTTTTGGCACTGTGAGCAGGTGCCAGGTCGTGCTGAAAAACGAAATCTTCATCTCCATAAAGCTTTTCAGGAGATGGAAGCATGAAGTGCTCCAAAATCTCCTGATAGCTAGCTGCATTGACCCTGCCCTTGATAAAACACAGTGGACCAACACCAGCAGCTGACATGGCACCCCAGACCATCACTGACTGTGGGTCCTTGACACTGGACTTCAGGCATTTTTGGCATTTCCTTCTCCCCAGTCTTCCTCCAGACTCTGGCACCTTGATTTCCGAATGACATGCAAAATTTGCTTTCATCCGAAAAAAGTACTTTGGACCACTGAGCAACAGTCCAGTGCTGCTTCTTTGTAGCCCAGGTCAGGCGCTTCTGCCGCTGTTTCTGGTTCAAAAGCACACGCCTGTGCACGGTGGCTCTGGATGTTTCTACTCCAGACTCAGTCCACTGCTTCCGCAGGTCCCCCAAGGTCTGGAATCGGTCCTTCTCCACAATCTTCCTCAGGGTCCGGTCACCTCTTCTCGTTGTGCAGCGTTTTTTTGCCACACTTTTTCCTTCCCACAGACTCCCCACTGAGGTGCCTTGATACAGCACTCTGGGAACAGCCTATTCGTTCAGAAATTTCTTTCTGTGTCTTACCCTCTCGCTTGAGGGGTGTCAATGATGGCCTTCTGGACGGCAGTCTTACCCATGATTGCGGTTTTGAGTAATGAACCAGGCTGGGAGTTTTTAAAAGCCTCAGGAATCTTTTGCAGGTGTTTAGAGTTAATTAGTTGATTCAGATGATTAGGTTAATAGCTCGTTTAGATAACCTTTTCATGATATGCTAATTTTTTGAGATAGGAATTTTGGGTTTTCATCAGTATTAGAACAATAAAAGACCTGAAATATTTCCGTTGGTGTGCAATGAATCTAAAATATATGAAAGTTTAATTTTATCATTACATTATGGAAAATAATGAACTTTTATCACAATATGCTAATTTTTTGAGAAGGACCTGTATACTTATTGGACATATACACTACCAGTTTCTCATGACATGAAAACTTTTCATCTGAAGTCTAGAGGTCGACCAATAGTAGATTTTACCAATGCCAATAACTAGTTTGGACCACATATATATATATATATATATATATATATATATATATATATATATATATATATATACAAAGGTAAATGACGTTTTATAATGCATCATGACAGTTCAAGTTGTATGGATTTATACAATAACATCATAACACTTTATCAGTCATGACTAAGCAGAAATAGATATATGCCAAATCTATAATATTATATAGGTTTAAGACAATCAGAAGGAATTCTGAATGCTTTTTAACCTTTGACAAATGTGAATATAATATGTATATAATATTATGGATACGGGGTTTATAGAAAGTGTAGCCGTGATTAGATCAGTTGTTTTTCATGGTTTTAGGCAATTCTTATGTAATTTCTGTTTAATGACAATAGTTTGTGAATATTTATTTTTTTCTCAACAACACCCAGTGGGAGCAAAAATTGACACTGAATTGGCAACATTGTCAACTTTGTTACAGTTGATGGGTAACACAGTTGACAGGTAACACAGTTGACATTTCGTTCATTTTTGGTGCCTTATGCAAACTGCTGACCTTGTAATAGTTAGTACATGACCTTGATTAACTTTTGTTTTTATATTCTTTCTCTACATATTTATAAATATAACGTATGACACAAGTTCACCAGAATATGTTGATGGTTGACGGTCAATTAATCAACTCTATGTGCAGACAACAATAAGGATAAAATACTAAAGAGGAGAACTTATGACTTTCCACACTGTCTTCAAATTTCCCTCCAAAAAAGGAAAATATATCACGTGATGTTGGACTTGGATTAATAATACAGCATCTAGTCAGCATATTAATTACTTAGTAATGATATGCAAACATGTACTATTGTATACTGTATACACCATTTCGTTTTCTGTTAAAAGTGTCCCGCTCTGTGCAGCATGCAGTCTCACGTGTCAAAATGAACAGCACAAGCCTTGATTCTGCCTCTACAGGTGAATTTGTGCTTAAATTTAGCACAGCTAGGATTTTTATTAATAATGATAATAACATTTTAAATGGATGAGTTGGACTGGATAGTGATGAACTGAAGTTGATTCATAATCTATGCATTTTAACTGTTATTTTTCTGTTTAAGTGAAGCTGCTTTGGACTTGACTTAATATGGGAACTCATTCAATTCTGCTTAAAAAAACATCCCAGGATTCACCCTATGACACTGGTTTAGAGAAGGAACAAAGTGTGCAGATCTGTTATCTAGACAAAGGGTGACATCTTTGAACAATGTAAAATGTAAGGTTTTATAGATTTATTCTTTAGAATATAAGTTTAATTGTTTAACTTTTTCTGTCACTACATTATTTGGTTACACTTTATTTTAAGGTGACCTTGTTACAGTGTAATTATTCATTTAAGTACTGAGTAATATTAATTAAGTACATGTACTTACTATATGGTTAGGGTTAGGGTTTGGCTTAGGGTTGCTTGCATGTAATTATGCATAATTAATTGTTAATATAAGACTATGTACATGTAACGTGTAACAAGAACACCTTAAAATGAAGTGTTACCCATAATGTATACTTCTATTATTCAAATGTAATAAAGGAGTTATTGAAATATGGGAATTATGCATTTATTGTTTTTATGAACATTTGGAAATTAGTAGCAATAAATATTGAGTTGCTTTTGACTGATATTGTATTGTATTAGTACGAGTATGTATTAACAGTCATCAGGTCAGTATGTACTTTTAGTATGAAGTAGAAGTGTGCACATTCTGTTTGAGAATCTGTTAATGAGCATGAAGCAAAATGTTTAATGACTGCTGTTTACATTGATAATTGGAGAAACATTGGAACTTTGGAAAGCTGAATCCATGGCAACAGCCATTTGAACTCTGAACTCAAACCTTTGAGGAAGCTGTGTAGACTGACATGCATGGACCACTCCATCTGCTGTGTGGTCATATCACATTTTTCTCTTTGAAAATCATCTGTCATTCCACTCTACCATCTGTATTTAACAGATAAATAAAAACAGATTGGCAGGTAAATAGATACACAGATAGACGGGCAGACACATGTGTTTAAGGCTGACTGAAGACTGTGTTGTGTGCTTCCAGCATTTAGAAGGATTAAAAGCCTATGGCACAGTCTTAAGTACTAAGACCCACATTGAAAATGACCCTGTGACCTAATGACACACTGCATCCAGCTTTAATACCAGTGTAGTCGGGTCACAGAGGAGCACAACACTTGGCCTGTCTGTGTTAAATATGTGTCCAGAATTACATAGTGGTAAGGAGATTATGAAAAATGTTGATGAAGATTCATGTATCACAAATTCTTGGAATTTGCATTAGATTAGTAATGTGATAGTACCACCAGTAAGTCCATTAGTCATTATCACAGTCAAAAGCTCAAGCATTAGCTTAGCTGCTTTAAATAACATATTTTAATTATAATATATACATTTCTTCACTGACCCAGAGCTGAATGGAAGTAGGTCATGTTTTAATTTTGATTAATATATATATATATATATATATATATATATATTTTTTTTTTTTTTTTTTTTTTTTTTTAGATGATACCATTGTCGTCCAGACATATACCATGAAAATAGCATATTTTTGTACATGGACCATTGAAAACCATAATGATAATACTGTTTTTGGACATATTGTATCAGCATAATACAACTTCTTTGTCATGTACCATGATAAAACCGCAATAATATATGTGTGTGTGTGTGTGTATGTGTGTGTGTATATATATATATATTTTTTTTTACATTTATCATGGTAATACAATATACAGTGCTACAGTCGTGGCCAAAAATATTGGCCCCCTTGGTAAATATGATCAAAAAAGGCTGTGAAAATTCATCTGCATTGTTAATCCTTTTGGTCTTTTATTTTAAAAATTCACAAAAATGTATCCTTTCATTGAATAATAAGAATTTCAAATGGGGGGAAATATCATTATGAAATAAATGTTTTTCTCTAATACACATTGGCCACAATTAATGGCCCCCTTTTATTCAATACTTTTTGAAACCTCCATTTGCCCGTTTAACAGGTCAAAATTTTCTCCTATAGTGCCTGATGAGGTTAGAGAACACCTGACAAGAGATCAGAGGCCAGTCCTTCATCCAGAATCACTCCAGACCCTTTAGATTCCCAGCTCCATGTTGGTGCTTCTCCTCTTCAGTTCACTCCTCTCATTTTCCGTAGGGTTCAGGTCAGAGGACTGGAATGGCTATAGCAAAAGCTTGGTTTTGAGCTCAGTGACCCATTTCTGTGTTGTTTTTGAGGTTTGTGTTTGGATTATTGTCTGGTTGGAAGATCCAAACATATCCCATTATAAGATTTCGAACAGAGTCAGTCACTTACTGATTTTTTTATCTGTTGGTATTTGATAGAATCCATCATGCCATGTATCTAAACAAGATGTCCAGGACCTCCAGCAGAAATATAGGCCCACAACATCAAAAATACAGCAGTATATTTCATTGTACACATGGGGTACTTTTTTCTCTGTGTTCACCAAACCTCTTCTTGAGTGTTTGCTGTTAAAAATCTCAATTTTTAGTTTCATCTGATCATAGAAGCCATTCCCATTTAAAGTTCCAATCATGGCTGATAACTGAATATGCTGAATATCCCAAACAACATATGTTGATGTAGGTTCTGTTTGACAATTTTTTTAAAGGTTTTCTGAACCAGAGATTCAACTATTTTCTGCAATTCTCCAGCTGTGACCCTTGGAGAGTCTTTAGCTACTCAAAGTCTCCTTCTCACTGCACATTAGGACGATATAGACACACGTCCTCTTCCAGTCAGTTTTGTGACATTTTCTGTTGGTTGGAAATTCTTAATTATTGCCCTGATGGTGGAAATTTGCGAAGCTCAATTATCTTTTGCTGCACATCAGAAATATATTCTTTGGTTTTTCTCATTGTGATGGATGATTAAGGGAATTTGGGCTTTGTTTTCCCTCCTCTTTATATTTCTGTGAAACAAGAAGCCAGAGCTGGATGATTTCATGTTTATAATCATGCTGGAGTGCTCAAAATTGTGAATATGAATGGGAATGTACTTCAGAGATATTTTATTCATAAGAATTTATAGGGGTGCCAATAATTGTGACCAACTAGTATTTGAGAAAAACATTCATTTCATAATGATATTTCCCCTCCGTTTTAAATTCTTATTATCCAATGAAATTATAAATTTTTTGTGAATTTTTTAAATAAAAGACCAAAAGGATTAACAATGCAGATGAATTTTCACAGCCTTTTTTGATAATATTTACCAAGGGGGCTAATATTTTTGGCCACGACTGTATATATTATGATTGTATATCATAATTCCATCATACCATCATGAGACCATGTTTCATTGGACATGTACCATGTTTGTGAACATATGATTATAGTTTGGACATTTACAGTACCATGATAATGGTGTGCTTTTTTTGCATGAAATACGGAAAATCCATGCTTTCTGGACATGTATTTCTTGTTTCTTGTTCTCCCTTAGTACTTTTTTTGTAAGGGTTTACTCATTCTTATTAATACAACATCTGAGTTCTGAGTGAATATATATATATATATATATATAAGCTTAAGTGGTTAACTAAATAGAGCAGGGGTTCTCAAAGTCTAAAGATCCAAATCTGAATTTTCATCAGTGTCAATGGTCTGTACCGGAACAATTGGTTATTACAAAACCTGTTTTTAATAAACATGCATAACAAATAAACATTAATAATAAAAAAAGAAATATAATAATAATAATAATAATAATAATAATAATAATAATAATAATAATAATACATAAATAAATAAAGTGCCCTTTGCATTCAAAATGCATTAATAACAAGTGCAAAAGTGGCAAAACATTTAATTTAAGTGTCAGCAATAGAGGTCGACTGATAAGGGTTTTTCTCTGGCCAGTGCTGATATTTAGAAATCAAGGCAGCCGATGGCCGATATGTTTGGCTGATTTTTTCTTTTTTTTCTTCTTTTTATCTTATAAAAGTGAGTTTGAGTAAATTATTAATGCAGGGCACAAGATGGTAATAGCTAGTAGTAGTAGTAGTAGTAGTCTAATTCATAGTAATAATACATGGCTCAAAACCTAAGCACCTTTTCAAAACTGTTCTGAAGCATGCTTTTTGTTTATGTTTGCTGACAGACATCAGTACGGTGGCCTGGTAGTTCAAGGCTGAGTGAGTTTATTTATGCGGTGATAAGATAAATTCTCAAAGAAATTAAGCCACAACACAAATACATTAAGCCACAACAAAACGAAAAATTCTCACAACACAACGACATTAAGCCACAAAACAACAAAATTCTCACAACACAACGACATTACGCCACAACACAACGAAATTCTCACAACACAATGACATTACGCCACAACACAACGTAATTCTCACAACACAGCGACATTAAGCCACAACACAATGAAATTCTCACAACACAACGGAAATGCTCCCGACCACTATGGGGTAGTTGGTCTGCAGAAACGGGCAATAGACTACGTATTTCATGTGAAATCTCAGGCCGCATAAAAGGTTCCGGTCTGTATTCTGCCGTAGTGTGAGTGCATTACCAGTTGCAAATGTTTGTCAGTAAATGATGATTGTGAAATAATATTTATACATTTTGCTATAATACAACAAATTAAGTATACCACAGTAAAATAATTATTTAATGAAGAGTTCCATAAACATCCGTGAGGGAGGTTTACACAGCTATTGCTGTGTCGCGTTTTGTGAGGCTCCTCAAAGGTTTTTCACTCTTCTCCCCTGGATGAAGAAACTTGAAATAATTGGATTCAGAGTAGTAACGTTAGATGTAAGAATTTTAACATCGTTCTGATACTACAGTCTGCAGGCGCCACTTCAAGAATGACAACAGCCTGCTAATCTACACTAAGTAAGATCTAAACCCTTATTACTATATTACCGAGCACAATGTAAGCCTATTGTGAATTTTTAAATTGTCATTATTTATTTATTTTTTGTCGCTGTGGTTGCCTGTTTGTTTAAAAACCTCTTCTGTGGATCAAGGCAATACGTGTTTATAGATGATTCACCCAAAAATAAAAATAAATCTGTCATTATATACTCAACATTATGTCGTTGTAAACTCATATGGCTTGCTTTCTTCATTGGCATACAGAAATTTTGTAAATAATGTTACCGTCAGTCAGCTATTTAGATAGACCCCACAGAAGAAATTCATAACGGTTTAGAATGACACGAGGGAGAATAAGCTAAAACCCCAGCTGAAATCTTTTTACAGACTTACAGACTTTTTTTTTTTACTTGTATATCAATACATTATACATTTTTAAAGTATTCTTTAGGTTCAGTGTAGGCAAACAAACTTTTTACATTGTTTGGTGTGTATTTTCTGAAAACATCTCTCATTCAATCTAGATTTGAGATGTAGAACCATTTAATGGCCTTTTGGAGAGTTATTGAACCTGCATTCCACATGGTTCGTGAGACTAGAGCAAGGACAGCTACAACGAGGAGAGAAGTTGGAATAACAAGCAATGCAATGGTAAATATTGATATTGTATTGTTTGTGACAGAGAAAGAAAATGTTATATTTATTTTCACTTTTTGATGCACACGTTACATGCATGTATCATAATTATTTAACATTTATTTTGACAGTGTCAGTCTCTGAAGCCCTTCGATGAATTCCTCCTCTTCATGGTCCACCTTTCAGTCGGTCTTACAGAAAAAGATCTGACCTTACACAAAAAACTTGGGATGGATTCATTTGGTTTTATTTGTACAGACTACAAAATGAAATAAAATGTAAATTAAATATTATGTAAGTGCAAATATATATATATATATATATATATAACTTTAATATGGTTTCTTGCTAACCAGTGTAATGTAAATGTAAATATCCACACTTAAATTTTAAAAACATTGATACAGTTTTAATATTTATGTAAAATACAAATACTAATAACTGTGACAGTGTAATGGTGTGTTACTATATTTTTATAACACTACTATATTTATAGCACTTCTGCCACTTGGAGGACTGATAGGTCAGTCAGATCACTGGTGACATCACTGTAAACATTCTCCTGAGATGAAAAACAACGGTATAGTGTAAATTAACCATTAAGAAAAATAAAAAAATTCCACTGTCATTACAAGTTGCATACATAATGAATGGAGCCATAATCAATATGATTGTGTTTTTTTCTTTTTTTTTCTGCTAGGGCTAATCAATTAGGCATGTTATATATTATAAATAAAAGCAAGATATGAAAAGATGATGTATCAATATTAGACACTCTACTCCTACCTTAACCACTCTAAAGGTGACTCTCCGAGTTTCCTCTCTTGCAAACAGGACCACCATCCCACTGACAGGACCTGGCTTGACTCTCTAGGCATACCAATGGGGCATGTTAATATTATTAATCAAAGTTTATTGATTATGTCATTTATTAAAGAATTTGATAATTCTCTTAGTTACCATTGATCTAGGTTTGTGCCAGCTCTGCTCCATTCAGTGCAGCTCTGTACAGGAGGAACTGCATTAATTCTCAGTTCTGAATAGTGTGCTGTCTGGTACAGTGCTGCAACAGTATGGATGGGAGTCCTTTAAAACAATCTGTGAAGATAATTATATTGGTTTACATATTTAATTGATTTCAGATACATTTTGAATTACTTTCATTTGCATTTTAAATTATTACAATGTAAATTACACTATATTTAAAATAAATTATGAAGAATAATTAATATTTTATATAATGTTACAAACATGCCAATAGACTGTAAAGAGATCAGTAATATTTCAAAGGATGTCCCTATCTCTCTTAACCATTACTGAATAGCTTTATCATGTTTGTGTTGGGGATCCCTGGAAAACTGCTATACAAATGTGAACAATCAATTAAAGCTTCAGGTTACAGATAATAAAAATTTAAAATATAACAATAACTTCCAGAAACTGTCAGACTAAAGCCCCATTCACACAAAGAATGATAACTATTAAGATAACGATAGTGTCCACACCAGCGAACGATAAAATCTATTTATTCTAAGCACACGCTCATCCTCTGCTTTAAATTCTCGAGCTTGTTATAGCAGAATTCTGATTGGCTGTCAATGTTTTTCATCGTTCATCGTTCATTTCAAAAAAATTCTGAAAGTGATTCCAACGATATTGTTTTTCTATGTATTTATCATTAAAGCTGTGGTGTGGGCTCTTTTTTTAATACTGTGAACGATTTTTTAAAACTATATATCTATACTTTATAGTTTGGTGTGAATGGGCCTTTAAGGTTTATTACGATACATGGCAATCTAAAAATGGCAACAGTATTTAAAATACTTCATATCAAGTGAAGAAGTTCCTATCACAGCAAACCTATCAGAACCACTGATGCAAATAAACATGGATTATCGGGAGCCCTGCTGTTATTTCTACTATCTCTTACGAGTTACAAAAAGCTGAGGTGGACGGAGTTTAAAGCTAAACTCTAACTTAGCCCTTATATTTTTGCGCTGATCAAATTGGTGCAGCAGCGTTATCCAGCCTTATTATCTAGATTTGCTAGAAGACGATAGAACAACACTCACCCTAAATTTGTTGATGTAACTTGAAACGTTTAATGCCCTTCTCTGTGTGATGAAATTCATTTACAGTAATCAGGTGAAGTTCTTGTAAGATGAAAAATTATCTTCTCCTCTTGTCAATTTGAAAGCTCTAGGGAAAGAGCAATGGATTCCCGCACAACACCGAATTTAAATAAGCCCCCTGAGGAAAAACATTGTGTACAAGAGCAGAGCTAAACTGTCCAAATTGAAAATATTATTGATTTATTTTTTGCTAGATTCATGAATCGATACATTACGATTATCAGGATATCAAAACATTAAATAAAAACACGTTTTTCATTTAAAAATCGGTTACACATATTAAGTTACACATATTAATCACTTACATTGAGAATTTCTAGTGGCGTCTCGAGGAAATATCGGTGTTTAACTTTCAACACTGCCCCCTAGTGGTCGGGAGCATTTCCGTTGTGTTGTGAGAATTTTGTTGTTGTTGTGGCTTAATGTCATTGTGTTGTGATAAATTCATTGTGTTGTGGCTTAATGTATTTGTGTTGTGGCTTAATGTCGTTGTGTTGTGAGAATTTCATTGTGTTGTGACTTAATGTATTTGTGTTGTGGCTTAATGTCGTTGTGTTGTGAGCTTATGTTTGCTTTTTTAATGTCTTTGTGTTGTGCACTACCAGGCCACCGTACATCAGTGTTTCCCACAGACTTGCAAATGCAAATTCATTCTCTGCCAGCAGGAGGCAAGGTTAGAGCGGGAGATATAGCGGTTTGCCTAGTAACGGCTGTAATCAAGTGAGCGCTGTGCTCATAAACTCAATAAGAGACTAAATGAAAATGACATCAAAGCTTTTCTGAAGATGGTCGGTTCTTTTTAATGATACATTCATATGAAAACACCCATGCTGCTTTTAAATTTTGAAACGTGCAGTGCTCAGTTTATTTAATGAAGTAGAATCCTTTTGAAAATAATTTTTGTGGCAGTCAGTTTTGATATTGTGACGAGCTGCTACAAATAAATCAGTGTATGGGAAACACTGGACACTGCTATAAGTAAAATGGCCATAATCTTAGTGATAACAACAATAAAATAAATAAATAAATAAATTACTCATGTTAGCGGTGAAATGTCACCTGATTATGTCAAGTGTCATACAATCACTGGATGTCATGACAACAAATGTCATGAAAGAAAAGTTTCAAAATCTTACCTTTGCTTTCATTTTGGACCATCTGCAAAAAGACATTAAAAAAACTAAACAAATGATTTGGTAGTTTAACATGTTTAACAAAGTAGGAAATAATTAGTGCTCTTGAAATAAGAAATAGAGGCAGGTCCGGACTGAATTCCCTCCGGATCCGGACTGGAGTCCGCACTTTGAGAAGCACTGGAATAGAGGGTAGTTAGTGAATAAAGTGCAGGTTTTTGTACAAAATATACAAAAATGCTTTGTTAATTCAATCCAGATGTTTCTAATCTTTGAAAAAAAAATGTCCTGATAGTCTGCAAAGATAACTCAGTACTTAAATAATTATGCTAGACTGTGCTAGTTTTTGCTATTTAAGTGCTTTAAGTTGAGCTTCGGTCTCACTCTTCTCTGTAATCCTTTTTAGAGCCCTGCATTTCAGCCTTTTTTATGCCCCTTGGGCCGGGCTTTGGGTCAATTTTCACGTCATAGTTCAGACGCGGGCCGGGCCTCGGGCCTGTTTTAGGCTTCTGCTTTTTTAATATTTTAGACACCCATCAATAAGTGATGAAAAAAATTGCCACGCTGGTGGAAACAACACAAGACTGTGCTACTGTGAGTGTCTTTTTTAGGCTTGTGGTTTTTTATTGTTTTGGCAGCAGCAGAATGGATGGTGCGTGCCATCAGCGCAGCTGAACAGTTCTGCGTTCAAATGCAATCAATAGCAACGACTATAGAATACCCAAGACATGTCACTCGTATAGTTCTGAATGGGGAAAAATGCAACGCACAATATGGTTGCTCAATCACAGGAAGCCTACACTGCAGCTGCCGTTAGAAGCGTCCCGGTTGCTATAGAAACAGTCAGCGTTCTGAGACGTGCGCTCAGGACTGCGCATGTGCACTGGGCGTTGTTAGGACTGCGCATGTGCACTGGCTGGTCTTGTTTGGGAAATATGAACATTTTTTTTGAAACTGTTTGTGTCAGATTTCTTTGGTGATTTCAAATATAAAATTTAATCGCAAGCCTAGTGAACAGTTCTGTAGAATTTGATGTTTCCCCATTCAAAGAGATAGGAGTTGCACTTGGATGCCCGAGAGGCATTTCAAATATGGCCGCCGAGTGACATGACTTATCTTAAAGGGACTTTGGCAATAGGCTTAAGCTTGCTGCAAAGCAGCGGCAAAAGTAATTACCATAAATGTGTCAGGGGGAAATAGTAAGGTGATATTTGAATTATTTACTTATAAAGTAGTGCTTTCTGAGTCTGTGTCGCAAGGATGAAGTTGCTGATCCTGACTCACCATCTCCTCATTAGACGCGCTTTTAGAGAGAAGTGCATCTTTACAGATTATAATGAAAGAGTTTTTGTTTTAGATTTGTTTTATTTTATTAAGTAGTAATTGGAAGATTCCTACAGATATATTTATCATATCTGTGAGGCATGTATTCGCTGAGTTTTGGTTCATTTTTGTGAAGCGCTCCTGTTCAAGATGCAGACAGCAGAAAGCGCATCATTTGTTTGTTTTCTTTATTTTATAAAAGCGCAATGTTTTGTTGATATTGTGAGCACACACAAATAAAAGTAGACCCTTTACAGTTACAAATGATGTACTACTCTTTCCTTTATGAGCAAAAATGATGGCGTATCCACTGAAAAAAATGCAAGTCATCGCACTGGCACCTCCATGTCCTGCAAACCGATCTTTAGCTTCCACTCTCCATGCAAACTATTGGATAGAGTGCACGTTTATCTAGGTTTAACGTTTAAACAATATTATATGCTTGAACTGCTACATCTATAGATTTTATTTTAGGTCGTGATGATTTGAGAAGACTAAATTGATCAAACATAGGCCCTTTATCTGCAGTTGGCCAATTGGTCATTACTTTAAAAAACAAAAACTTAAATTTAACGAACAAAAAATGCTCCAACATTTTTCAAAATTAAAAAAAAAATATATATATATATATATATATATATATATAATCATTTTGCCATTACATACAAAACTGAACTTTTTTAATAGCTGGAACAGTAGTATATGCTGTTTTGGGAGAAAGGGGGAAAAAGATGGGCTCGGGCTGGTAATTCTGATAAACTTTTGGACATGGCCCGGGCTAGGGCCTGAGCGTCTCGGGCCAGGGCTGGGCTAGGGCCTAAATTTGAGGCCAGTGCAGGGCTCTAATCCTTTTGAGCAGGAGCGAATTTAGAGCAAGTGCGATTAGTGACGGCCCCACACTCTTATCATATTCTCTAAACAGATCAGTATGGGAAAAAAAGGGTATTTTGAGAGATTTAAAGTTTGCAATTGATAAATAAATAACAACTTTAAAATGAATATATTAGAACAAATATAAGTCAAAAGATTAGATAAATAAATATTATTTTTCAAACTTTTTCAGTTTCTGAGGAAAGCAGCTCATCAAAACTGTTTTTCATCTGCACTGAATGGTTTCAGTAAAAATGTGAATTATTGTTATTATGTCAATTTTAAGAATATTAATGATAATCTAAATAGTTTATTATACTATTTTTGAGTTCAGAGGAACATGTTTCTGGTTTGGTCTTGATAAAGGGTTCCTAACTTATTAGATTTGAGAAAGGAGTGCCCACTTCTCCACTTATCAAAATACTGTGTATGTCTGTCTGTCTGCTGACTGCTCTGCTTTAATACCTTTTCTGTCTGAAGTCTTGTAATCTCAGCTCTCTGGAGGAGCTGCTAACTGCCTCTGTTGAAGACACTTTCAAAGAGCTTTACTGAAAGCCAAAGCACTGAGCTTTTGTAGACTCTAGCAATAAGCCAAAGAAAGCACAGTCGATTTTATCTTTAGCATAGATTAGCATAGGTTTAGTTAGGTTTCAGTATGTGTAACTTTTGAATTTTTGAAACGTGAATTTAACAGTTATTACATTAATAGCCACCCCTTGTGTTTCATCCCAAACACACCTATTGGTTTTCCTTGGCTTTATTGATCTAAGGCACTTTATTGATCTTTAAAATGAATGTGCTGTGAATGTAAAACCTCATTTATTTTTGTCAGTATTGGACTATGGTATTAATTGTAATATGTATTACATTTGTGATCTTTTTTGTTTATGATTGTTAAATTATGAATCATAACAAAACCATCGGATCAAACCAAACCATAAGCATATTTCAAATTTCATAATATATTGCATAATTTGGGTAAAAATCATAATCAAATTGTTTTATTAGAGCAAATATTGATGCAATATTTAGCATTAGTTCTTAGGTTATGGACAGTGAACAAGCAAGTTGTATGCGCATTTGTAAATTGTTTGTGCATGTAAGTGTGATGTTCTCAGCACTTGCGAATGAAGGATTCTGATAAACTGGAACACAAAAAAAACAGTGTGAAGTTTCTGTGTGCTTGCATTATAAATAATATTGAGAAATCTCTGTAAAAATGTATCAGAAAATGTAAATTTACAATGGACAATAACCAGCATTGCAAACAGTGTTTGTGTGACAGCAATATTAATTTAGGCAATAACATATAGTTGCCTATTTGTAGATTGTGATAAATGACAAGAAGTCAGAAGTTTAAAAGGCGAAATGGTAAATTTTTCCTGCACTAGTGGGACCAAATGCTATTGTAAAACAACAATGCCAAACACTCTGTCCATTTCCATTTGGTTGGACAAACAGGTTGGACACAATTACAGTTATTTATAGTTTATGCACATTAAACAGGGACAAATAATATGAATAAAATAGTAGGATATTAAGTAGTAATTACTTGATCATCCTGTTCTATCACTGTTATAATAAAAATACAGCAATGAATGAAATGTTACAAATAACCAGTCCAACGGAAGCATTTGAAGAATGAAAGGATCACTAGAAGACAATGCAACCTTTTAAGTCTAGTGTGACATGCACGCATGAGTAGGGCCTCCTTTTCTCTGCTCCTGTCACATTCACACATGTTCTGTTGTGAACAGGATGTTGATCAGTGACTGACCTCTGCCATCAATCACCACACACACAGTGCACTTTGGTGTAACAATGCAAGCAATTAGCTAACGTATAACACACACACGCGCGCATACAGAGCGAAGGACAATAGTCTCTCTTAAGTCAATGTATCAAGTCACCGTGTCATGTATCTGTCCAGTACATGAATCTGTGAGAATGCATATAATCTGTGTAACTGATGTTAACAGTGTGCACGTGTATGTCTATGTGGTTGGACAAGCATGCAGACAGTGGAAATAATTTGTGGTATTTTATCTGCGGGTGCCTATGAGTGTGTGCATGTGTCTGTTTGTGAGCTAGCTGTTCTTTTAGGGGCAACAGTTCCCCCTGTTGACATACAGATATTTTTTATTACTAAGAAGTTTAGAATAAGCATTATTAGAGTTAGTCTGCATGCTAATTATAATTAACATAACATTAAAATACAATAGAGTGATATTTTTTATTGTTTTTATTGTTATCTTTGCACACATGGACCATTTATCTGCTCGGCTCAAAGTTCACAACCTCAGCAGAGAATAGCGCACAGTGCAGGCCTGGAAAATGTGGTAAACCACCTTTCTTCTTTTTGCTTCTTGAAATAAACGTGTAGGCTAAGTAAAAAATGACAAGGGTTTAGGTTAGACCTAATTAAAATAAGATGAGATTAATTAATTAATTTTCTCACTATACCCATGTAATTGCCCTTCTCTCGAGTGCTGAGCTTAAATGAACTTCCGTAATGGTTGAAGTTTCTGCATGTCTGTTAAGTCTATGAGACCGTAGGGTGTCCCATTTGTCATTATAGCTTTCAGATGGGTGCTTGCGAGCACCCCCTTTGCGGCTGCTATGCGTTCTTATTTTAAGTGTTACTCACGGACTCTTACCACACTCCAAACCCTTAGCCTTGCAGTCGAGTCAATTTAACCCTTGTGTTTTTACAATATTCCCCTCCAGGTCACCTGTCATTACAAATTATGTCAAACAGACCCCTGTGTGTGGTCAAGCCAGACTTCATTTGGAAAGAAAATCTTTCTCTAGAGTTTTTTTGTCTAACTCAATAACATAGCATATCATTAGCAATACCAGTGTCTTGGGTTAAATAAACTGATAAAATACACATAAAGTATCGTTGAATATGAGTCAGAGAGGGATAATCCAATTTTGTGAAGAGGATGTAAGAGTTACACTACTGTTCAAAAGTGTTTGTTTGGCACCAAATCAGTATATTTAAATGATTTATGAAGGATCATATGACTGAAGACTGGAGATTGAAAATTCAGCTTTGCCATTGTAATATTTCACAATATTATTGTATTTACAATATTTTTTAAACAAAATGCAGCCTGTGTGAGAATAAGAAACTTACTTCAAAAACATTTAAAAATATTACCAGTCCCAAACTTTTGAACTGAACAGTATATCAAAAAAATATTATTAAAGACTAAATAAAATGCTACTGAATTAGTCACAATTCAGTGTATCTCTGTAACAGCATTCAAAATCTTCTTTAAATGGTTACAGAGAACTATACAATCGATTTACATTCTGTAGTTGTTGACAGGTGCAAAATAACTATAATGTGATATGACATGAATTTATAGACACTAATATTGAGATAAATTTGTGAACATATAAACACAGCCCACTACCAGACAGTTGTCATATAACCTGTCCACAATAATCAGACTCAAAGTCCTTTTAAGTTGAGAAGCAAGAGAAGCACACATACACACACTCACTTAAACCCAGCACCCTGTCAAAATGTGCAATAGAATACAACTCTATATTTATTTATTTTTTTAACATGAGCTGTAGGAATAAATCTCCCTTTTAACCTCTTGAAAATAATGATATGTGTTTGTCAGTTACTTGAGTGAATTGATACAAAGTCTTTCCTGTGATAGGTATCAGTTGTATCATTGTCAAAGGAAATGTAAGATGCTTTTCTTGATTATTATCAACGATGTAACCAAATACAAGGCCTTCTGTAATGATGCTTGTGAGATGATACTGATCTTATAGCTCATATTCAAAGCAAAACTGTTTTTATATGCTCCATTACCTTGGATAACTTGACATATTTGCTTTTTTTTCCCATAAGAGACAAAGGAATGTGTTTCTTATGTCTGTTTGATTGATGTGCATCTGTTCTATTTCAAATCCATGTATTAAATATCTATTTCAATGTTATATGTACACTTTGACTGTGATTTTAGATTAATGTGTGAAGTGCACAATTACTTTTTTCACTTTCTCAGTATTTTGTAGGATAATTAAACAATGTTATCATGAACCAGAATTATGACCCACAATGATATCATTTAGAGCCATGTCTGGTGTGCTGTTACCATTTTTGTAATGTTACACCACAAATTTTGTGGTGTAGGTGAGGTGACATTTATAACTTTCGTCTTGCAAGAAATCTTGCTTTTCTTTGCTATCCATCTTTTTTCCTCTCCCTGACTCTTTGAATTTGCTTTATCAGTTCAGCCACTCAGCTGCATCTACAGTCTCCACAGTAAACAAGAAGCGATCATCAGGAATAAATCATAAATCATGGCTTCAGCATTTTATTCTCTCTGTTACTCCTGACACAGCAGATAAGCCTCAGAAAATTCCCAATGGGGCAGTAGGAATGGCCATTTTGGATGAGTCAAGGTTGAAGGGCTACTGGAAAATCAGACCAGGTGAATAAGTGTGTAATTAGAGCATGTTTATGAGCAATACAGGGGTTTTCCATGTTGACACATAGAGAAACATTCATTAATGAAAACAGTATAAGGATCTATTTTTACTACCTTTTACAAACAAGACCAGAAATCATTCATTTCCAGTGTAGAGTAATACAGGAGCTGCATGGAGTTAGGATCATATGTGTATGTGCAAATTTCAGGTTCCAATTTGAGCATCGTGTGCTTTCAGAAAACTTATGCGTTTAGACTTTGTGACCACCAGACTAGATGTGATTTATTGCTGTTTTTTTTTTTTTTTTATCGGTTATTGACAGGTTAAATTTTAGTGTACATTATTCAGCAGTAGTGAATCCCCCTCCTTCTAAAATGGCAATTCCCAAAATCCTTCAGCAGCCAGAGCCAATCAGAGAGCATTTATGCAGCCCACTCAACACACTGTGTGGCTGTTCAACATGGCAGAGAAAGAGAATGATGGAAATCAATACAATTTGTGGAGTTTGGGCATGAGAAGGCAGTAAAGGAAAAATAAAATATTTTACAGAGTGGAATAAGGAGAGACCAAACACACCGAATTCACTCCAGCCCTCATCTCCCCCTTTTTACCCCCTCTCTCTCATTCGTCATTCGTGATTCATGTGCTGAGACTGAATGAATGATTAATGATGGGAGGTTGGTTTTGGCTGCAGTATCAGCCTATGACAGTGTGGCGCTGGATCCTTAGTGACAAGATCCATTGCTCTGTATATTACTATTTTAACTTTGTTGAGTGTGTGTGTTTGTGTGTGTGAGACTGAAAGAGAATTTTGAACATTTGTTCATGCATCAATTCCTGCTGAGCATCTCTAAATGTGTCTTCGTTGTCTGTCTCAGTCACACATTCTCACTCTCTCTCACTCACTCACACACACACACACACACTCACATACTCCCTCAAAGACGAGTGGTCAGACACTCAGTTGTATGGGATTGGCGCTTGGTTTGGGGGATCGGGGGAAGATGGTCTTGCTCTAGGAACCAACACCACATCGGTATGCATAGCAGATTTGGGGGAGACATTTCTGGAAGGTCCTGGAGGAAAAAGGAAGGAGAGTGACATGAGGACATTAAGCAGGACCTTGCCTACAGCAAGTGTCTTTGTCTGTTTCCAACTAATTTCTCCATAATTTTCTTTTCACTTCCCTGTGTCACTCATTGGGAATGACAGCTAGAAATGATAGAAGGCGGTGGGGTTTGTTGTTGGCAGACTGTGATGCACAGATTGAGAGAGAGTTGGATGGAGAAGTAGTGTAAACTGTGTATGTAAGCTTTAGCTCTAAAACTGATTTTGAAGTTGAAAAGCAGGTTTGGTGACTGCAAAGAAAATTGTTGAAGCACAATCACACATGCTTCTGTGTTACAGAGTATTAGTGAGGTATTATGACATGACACATTTGGCTTGGCAGCTGTCAGAAATTAGCTTTAGAAGGAGGTAATTATCTCACTTTATACTATGGGGGCGGTTGAATGCTTGAATCTGATTGGCTGACGAACACTCTGAGGTGTGCAATTATTTTTAGGGAAATGCATGGCGAACGTAGTTCCAGGCAGCTCTCTTGACCTCATTACAGTTCCATATCACTTCACATAGTTAACTGTAATAACGGAAATTAGCATACAGTACCTATACAGCACACAGGACTGACAAAAACAACAACATGACAGACAATTTTCTGAAAGTAAATTTTAATATTTAGGGTAAATATAAAACTTTCAACAACTGGGTGGTAGCAGTATTAGAGAGTCCAGATGAAAAACATAAACGGAAGGGGACATTAAATGCAGCCGGCAGCAACAAAAGACAAAACGATCAGCGAAGAACAGCTAGAAATACTCGAGGGAGAAAAACACCCCAAAAAAAGCAAAAAACAACAGCTTGGGCAGTCAAAAATACGTCTCTGGATGAGGGAGAGAGAGAGAATAGGCAGACACTTTAAATACCCTGCTGCACAGGGACGTGCAGAGACATTTTGAGGGGCAGGGGCTCAAGTGAAAAAAAAGGGCACTTCTCATATTTATTATAATTTTTTTTTTCCAAACAAAATGTTAAATATATTAGGGGTGCGTGATATTGACAAATAAAAGTAAGGGATAATGTACATCCAGCCGGTTGTTATCACAGAATAACCCCCGACAGGGTGATCAGGACCCCGACTCAAAGCATAGAGGTCTTGTATCACCCTGAAGTGGGGTTATTCTGCGATAACAACTGGCTGGATGTACATTATCCCGCTTATTACATGCCATGGCTATTGCCACATAAGTAAATAATTAGACACGGAATATTGATTTGAATTGAAATATTTGAACACAAAGCTTCCGTAAACAGCAGTTGCGAGCAAGCGGCAAGTTCAAACTAGATGGACATTTACTGGAAACGGTGCAGTCAAACCACTTATTACACAACATTTCACCACATAAATAATCAAGGCGATAAAAGATTTAAGATGAAAATGTTTTAAAATCTTACCAGTTTGTTAGTTATTTTATAATCCATTACAGCCTACAAAAACAATAGTAGTTTATAATTACAGTGTACAAAAAAATCGAGTTTATAATTACAGTGTACAAAAAAGTATGAGATAATTGTATGATTGTGAGTTTTTTTAATAGAGTTTTAATATTTTATTAGCTAAACAAACGCAAAGCTTTTCACAAAAAAACAAGAGTACCTAGCAAGAGTACAGCGCCGATTTCAGTTACCCGGATGAGCCTGTGTTATCAGCTTTTACCGGTCATTATCGAGGGATAACAGACCTCGGAATGTCGCGACTGACCAACCAGAATCAAGTATTCCACAGAGCCATGTAATAAATCTCAATATTTTCTGGGATTTTATCGACAACGATAATTAGACAATATTTTGCTGAGTGGGTTATTGTGTTGGTATCTAAGGACTACCATGGACAGCTGACTACTAAAGTTTTGATATTCTTCATATTTTGTGTGGTAATCAGTTCACACAAGTAATAGAAATTAATATTTTCCAATAAGTTTAAAGAGCAAGTCATATGGGTTTTTGAAAAATATCTCTTTTGCAGTTTATAATGTAGCTATCCTTAAATGAAAACAATCTGTACAAGTACATGATAAATAAAGATATTGTCTCTCAAAAGAGAGAGTCGGTTCTGAATTGCCTTAATGAGTTGTTATATTTTCAAATCTTTTGCCTGTTACGGGTATACGTCACTGGGTAAAACATTTGCATAATCCCCACCTGCCCGCGAAATACAAAGAGAGTCTGGCCTGCCCACAAACACTTCCGCTAGTTAGTGTGTTTACATGATGTTGAGAAGACGCTGTTCAAGGATACCACAGAAATACAATTCTAACCTTTTGGACTAACAACCTCTCCGAACCACAACCTGTAAGTAGTATGATTGATACATTGTGTACATTTTAAACTGAGTGCTCAAAAAAAGTTTTTGTGCTAATATGTGATGTATACCTAGTGCAGCTTTAGGTTTCCAGGTGAAGCACAATATTATTGTCTTACTGAAGTAGTTCTGATAATTCGCTGTGAACCTACTATTTCCTTAGAATGTTTTGATTATTGTAGACTGATGTTGTTCTAATTAATTTGTTTAATAATTAAAGAACGCAGTGTAAGACACAGACTTTATCATCATTGTGAAATTGCCTTTTATTTTGCTGCACCGGCAGTTATAGGGTTAATGAGGTTTAGGCTGATGCTCCTGTGATACAGCTGTTCTGTGTTCTGATTAAAAGTTAAGACAGTGTCTTTTTTCTGTTGTTCTTCAAACATTACAGTAGATATATTTTGGTTTACAAACTGTATTGTTTCATCAGTTAGTCACGTTAGTCAAGTCTGCGTTATTGTCAATTCTTCCACATGTACAGTACATACATACAGAGAATTGAAATTGCATTACTCTCAGATCCATGGTGCATACAGGTAACACTAACAGTAGAGCCTAAAAGTCCGGATAGATACAGATCAAATATAAAATACAACTATACAAATAAGGGCATGTAAAAAATAATATAAATAAAGTTAAAGGCACATGGCAGATAGAGTGCAAACCAGTGAAGTGAACAAACAGTGCAGATAAAAAGACTGTAGTGCAAAAAAGCTTATTCAGACTGATTAAAGTGACAAAGGGCTCAGAGAACGGTTCTTTTATTTAAATTGACTGAAGAGGTAGTAGAATGACGTCAGATCTATGCTGAATGAGGTAGTGAGCAGACCAATGCTGCACAAAGTGACTGGTGCATGTCACCGCATGTTAGTGGGAGGGGGAGTGGAAGGACCTGGGGATGTGGGATATGCGGTGGTGGGGGGGGGGGGATTCTGGGGCAGAAGAGGGAAGCGGGGGCAAGTTAGGGAGCAAGTTCAGCTTCCTGACAGCCTGATGAATGAAGCTGTCCTTCAATCTGCTGGTCCTGGCCTGGAGACTCCGGAGTCTCCTCCCTGATGGCAGCAGACTGGAGAAGCTGTGTGATGGGTGTGTGGGATCATCTGCAATGCAGAGGGCTTTGCGAGTGAGATGGGTTCCGTATATGTCCTGGAGGGAGGGGAGAGAGACACCAATGATCTTCCAGCTGCTCTCACTATTGGCTGAAGGGTCTTCTGGCAGGATGCGTTGCAGGCGCCATACCACACAGTGATGCAGCTCGTTAGAATGCTCTCGATGGTGCGTCTGTAGAAGGTGCACATGATGGGGGCCGGGGCTCTAGCTCTTCTCAGTTTGTGGAGGAAGTAAAGACGCTGCTGTGCTTTCTTGGCCAGTGCTGCTGTGTTTTCAGTCCAGGAGAGGTCCTCTGTGATGTGCATACCCAGGAACTTGGTGCTGCTCACTCTCTCAACAGTCGCACCGTTTATGGTCAGAGGAGCATGCTGAGTATGCACTCTCCTGAAGTCAACAACAATCTCCTTCGTTTTCTCCACGTTCAGAGAGAGATTGTTGTCACTGCACACCCTGGCCAGGCGGCTCACCTTCTCCTGTAGTTTGTCTCATCTCTGTTGCTAATGAGACATTATCACTCAGCTAACATTTTCACCAAGTGTTCACAGTTTAGCAGTTAAACTTTAGCTGTGGGCACGATTCACTTGAATAAGTGTTTTGTATTTTATGTCATAAGAACGGATTGGAGCACTATGTTGTTTTATGTAAAGGTGCTTTGTCAATGGTAGCACTGGCTAACTGGCTCAACTACTCCTCTCTGTGCCAATCACAACAGGCTTCTCCAGCTGACAAATCAGAGCAGAGTAGGCTTGAGGAAGGGAGGGGTTTGCTCCGAACTTGCTTGGAACTAATCATTTCCTGGACTGAACCGCTATATATCCAAATACAACATCATTGGTCAATCAGAATTTAATTCATCCAAAGACATATTCAGGGCCATCCTCAAATAGTTTTGAAAGGCTGGGAAAGACGTCAGTACTCATCATCCTCCCATCTCCACCACTGAAATACAGCACATTCATCACTCTCCTTATCTGTCACCAGACACAGCAACCTGACTGGATCGCCAGGTCTGGTTTGTCATTTAGCTGAACCTGGCGAGTAGGGGGCATGAAGGAAATAGAGAGTTAAGACATTATTCATTCATTATTAAAAAAAAATGAAAATGGAGGTGAATATGTTTGCTTGACTTATAATGCAGAAACAAAAAAACAAAAAAAACACAAAAAGCCCACTGTGACGAGTGGGGCGGGGCCGAGAGCCGTGGGAACGGAGCGAGGCTGTTGGAGTGACTGGGAAATGAGCGACACCTGCTCCACTCACCGGTCTCGAGTCCCACGGAGGAGATTGGGAGGAGTCGGCGGCATTCGCCAGGTGGCCGGAGCCTGCTGCCATCCGCCGGAATGGGGAGGAGCAGGGAACGGGGGACTCGAGTCCCACGGAGGAGATTGGGAGGATACAAAAGAGGAGAGACGACAGTAAAGGATGAGAGAGGACCAGGCCTGGGTTTTATTTTGTGTTTGGTTTTTATTTGTGCGCGGCAGTCGCCTGTGAGGGGCTGTCGCGCTGTTTTATCTTTATTTGGTTATTAAAGTTTGATTTGAATGTTCGCCGGTTCCCGCCTCCTTCTTCCCGTGATTATGGAGTTTTGTATCGTTACACCCACCAATCCCACTAAATGCCCACCTGATGCCACATCCTTCTATTTTCATCCTCTGAAAGTGCCACAGGAGGAGCTTGACAGGTGAGAGTTCTGGTATTCCCGCGAACCCAGGGGTGTGAACTACCTCAGAAATATGCTTCCTCGCATCTACGAGGCAGTTGGGTTATCCAAAAGATACACCAACCATTCATTGAAAAGTACCGCAGTTCAAATCCTGTCTGAAGCAGGGCTGGAGAGCAGACAAATCATGTCTGTCACAGAGCACAAGTGTGAAACAAGACTGAGAAGCTACTGGACACCTTCGGCAGAAGAAAGAAAACAATGGAGTCTGATCCTCTCAGGAAACAAAACTTCAAATGCCACAGAAAATCAAACCCGGGACCAACAGAAAAAGACAGTCTCTGCTAACACACAGCCCCCTGCGCTTGATCTGCCGTTTTCGATGTCTAATTTTACAATTAACGGAAAAGTGCAGTTTAATTTCAATAAATAAAACATGTAGGTCTAGTGGACGGGACTTATAGATCGGTAGGGGTGTTGATGCTAATCCACCACGGGACTCCGGTAAGAAGTGTGACAGGAGACAGGGCACTGTTCAACTCTTTATCTGAAGTATTTAGGGTTCACAGCAGATGGCATAACATTGCTCCAATTAGACTGGATATTGTACAAATTTTGGTCACAAAGTGTTAAATGTGGTCTTTCTGAAATAAACAGAATAAACAAACATCAGTTTGCATCTGCTAAATGTAAATTACAGACGTGTAACGGAACTAACAACTTGCTACTGTCACATTATACATTAATCAACATGAGAGGATTAACAGTAGTAAGCATACACATTTGAATCATGGTATATCTTAAATATAACAACATTATAAACAGTGTAATGTTCGATTACACAAGCTGAATATTTAAACACACCAATGAAATAAACATAGTTGACTTATAATCAGGAATGATTAAATAAACTTACATTCAATCACGCACATTAACACCTGATGAAATGGCAGAGCAAGCGGCTAGTGAAAGTGAAAGTAAAAGCGGAATTGCGGAACTCGTATCAACTAGCGGCACACATTCATAATAAAAGTCCTTCCACTATACACATACACAGGGAATTTAGAACAGCCGCCCCCAGATTAGCATAGCTAATATGTCTAAAGATAAATTCCCTAGTCATTGTAGTCTGTTTCACCTCCGTCCGGAAGTGCCGGAAGTTTGACAAGTTTGGCCACAGTTCGTAGGTATAGGCGATCATTGACCTGTACTTGAGCTGACCTGATGTGTCCATCAGCACTGGGTATCAGTTTAACAACTCGACTGATTGGCCATTGGGCTCTGGCAAGCTGCGGGTTGATTATCATGACCACTGTGTGCTCAGCTAGATCTTGAGTTACCCGCTGCCACTTCTGCCGAGTCTGGAGACCTGGTAGGTAGTGTCGTGTAAAGTAAGACCAGAAATGATCGATGATAGTCTGGGAATGACGCTAACGATGCTTGGACAAGGGCTCAGGTGTGTAGATCACCTGGGGAAGTGAGGCATCTCGCCGCCCCATGAGAAGCATATTTGGGGTAACCGGATCCAAGTCTGCCACGTCAGATGAAACGTATCCCAAGGGCTTGCTGTTCAGGATACCCTCTACTTTGATCAGTACAGTCTGCAGGACATCTTCAGGCACAGACTGACTCCCGATGACTACTCGCAGTGCAGATTTTACCGATCAGATCTCCCTTTCCCATGCGCCTCCGAAGTGGGGTGCGGCGGGAGGATTCATCCTAAAAGTGATCTGATAGCTAGCCAGCTGCTCCTGCAGTCTGGGCTCCATCTCCTTGAAAGCTTCTCTTAGTTCGGTCTCGGCTCCCCTGAAGTTAGTTCCCTGATCTGATAGGATCTCAGATGGGGTTCCTCTAGGTGCTATGAAGCGCCTTAATGCCAGTAAGAATGCATCGGTGTCGATGTTGGTGAGCAGGTTAAGGTGAATGCATCTGGTCATCAGGCATTTGAAGATGACGCCCCATCGCTTCTCCATGCGATGGCCAGTCTTGACCATGAAGGGCACGAAGCAGTCGACTCCAGTGGATAAGAAGGGGGGTTGGTATAATCGCAGACGAGCTGAGGGTAAATCAGCCATAATAGGTAGAGTCGGCTTAGCTCTCCACTTCTGACACTCTATGCACTCTCTCTGGTGTCGTTTGATGGCTTGCTGCCAGAACTGGTGACGTAGCTCTGTGAAGACCCTATCAGGTCCTGGATGGAGTAGACGCTCGTCAGAGTGCTTTATGATGAGTTTAGTCACCTGATGGTGGGGATCTAGAACCACTGGGTGTATCTCAGCTTTGCTGAAGCCATCCAATCGCCGTAGCCTACCTCCCACACGAATAAGACATAATTCGGGGTCAAACTCGGGTGCAAGCGTGTTTAGACGGCTGGCTGCGGGCACCTGGTTCCCTGATCTTAAAGCCTTGAACTCTTCTGGGAAGGATTCCTCCTGACATTGACTCAAGATGAGAGTTTTTGCATGCCTGTATTCTAAGGATGCTTTACTAGTATCTTGGGTGGCTGCCCCATGGAGGGACCGGTAGGTCGCGTCGACTAAGGCACTCCAAGAAGTATACTGAAATGCATCAAGCATGTCTGAATTTCGATGGTCTGTGACTAATCCACAGAATACGGCTTTCCTTGTTTCTGAGGTATCCTCTCGGGCCTCTACAAGGGGCTTGACTGGCCAATGGTCTGGTGGTCCACGGAGGAATTCTGGGCCTCGACTCCACATATCAGAGTTCGCCAGCTCCATGAGGGTCCTCCGCCGGGTATTTGAGGAATCAACGTATCGCCATGAGTGGAGCTCAGTCAACTCTTGTATTTCTGCCACCCTTGTCCCGACGAACACCTTGTATCTACAGGACTCAGACTGGATCCAGGTCAGCACTGTAGTCGAGTCGGTCCATAATGTCACTGTCTCTATGGCAATGGTTAGCTCCTGTCTGAGAAACTGTGCAAGCTGAGCACTAGTCAATGCTGCACACAGCTCGAGATGTGGCATCGACAGCTGACGCTTAGGGGCTACCCTAGAGCAAGCCATGACGAAGGCGGTGTGGATCTTACCGTGCTGTTCAAGACGGAGATAAGCCACCGATCCATAAGCAACCTTGGATGCATCGCCAAACACATGAAGGCTTAATCTTGATTTCTCCACATCAAAGTCGGCAGGAAGATAGCACCTCGGAAGCTTGAGCTTACAGAGATCAGGCAACTCTTTCTCCCACACGTTCCACTTCTCAAGCAGGTCTGCAGGAAGATTCGGATCATCCCAATCCCTTGGTTTGGTCCAGAGTCTCTGAACAAGAACCTTGGCTCGGGTGGTGAAGGGAATGGAGAATCCTAGAGGGTCATATTGCGTTGCCAAGACCATATAGATATACCTCATGGTCAGGTGATCCTCTGCTAGTGCACGATGCCTGTAACCCAGGCTGTCTTCTAGGCAGTGCCACATTAAACCAAGAGCCGGCTCCAATGGGTCTGAATAATTTTGCTGTAACCATAATTCGATGTTCTCTGAACAAGCCTTGGTTGGGAGGTGCTGGACAAAAGAAGGGACATTAGTGGCCCACTGCCTGGTCTCAAAGCCCCCAGAGGCTAAGAGAGGCCTCATCTTGTCAATTAGTCGCTTTGCTTCCTCAGCAGTGGGAAGGCTCTGTAGGCAGTTGTCCACGTAGAAGCTCCGCTCTATGGACTGCAACACTTCTTCATTCCCAAACTGCTGGCAGCGAACGTGCATCTGCAGCGCAAAGGTGACGCAGCAGGGACTGCAGGTCGTCCCGAAAGGCAAGACTTGCCATTCATAGACGTCCGGTGGGTCCTTTCTGCGCATGTTCCTCCAAATGAACCTCAGGAGGGGTCTGTCCTCTGGTAGGAGTCTCACTTGGTGGAACATACCACGTATATCCCCACTGATGGCGACTGCGTACAGCCGGAACCGCAGAAGGACTCCTAGCGGTGAGGCACCGAGGGTATGACCTGGAAGCAACTGCTGGTTAACCCTTTGGAGTCTAAGGGAATTTTTGGGGCCTGGAGAAGTTTTGTCATGCCCTGACATTTGTGCTTTTTTCAGTTTCTTATAAATATCTAAATGGCTAAAGTCTAATCTCACTGTAATGAGCACAAACTGCGCTATAATAATATGTGAGCAGCATGTATGTACATGATTGTGTTTTTGAGAAAAAAAATGTTATGCGTGGTTAGGGAAAAACTAATGTAAGAGAAACAGGTCAATTTAGCTCAAAGGGAATCATTTAAGATTTTAAAGGGAATTTGAACAGAATCACTGTTTCACGGCTGATCAATGAAACGGCCAGCGATTCACTGAACGAGCCGTATAACATCAAATCTGCGCTGGATATTAATATCCAAAGTGTAGTGAAAACACTATTAATTAGCACAGTAACAAGATCGGCAGTTTAAGACATTAACTTGTGAGCACAAAACACAAGATACTTCTCTTTTCAATATAAATAAGGCTTTATTAGATAAATCTAAGACATATAAACTAGTCTAACACATAAACACATGCACTCACACATTCACACAAGTTGCAGGAGGATAGAACGTTAGGAAAGAATGAGTTTAAGAGAATGAAAATGTGAAATCCCAAGTTTACAGCAATACGTGAAATTGCATAGACATGAACAACCATTTAATCACTTAATTAACCCTCGCACTGAGTTCCTCAATGAGGTTAAAATTATATTAGATTAACACCAGTACAGATGTGAGTCTGGAGGTTACTTGCGTTGCCTGTTTAACGGGGTTCCCTTTTGTTGTCGCTGAAAAGGGGGTTTTCCGAAGTTGCTGATTGGCTGGAAGTTCAGTAGTCGTTGAAGTGACGTCTTGGGAAGCCCGTGGGCGTTGGCTGAAGATGCGGAGTTGTGGGCTGGCTGAAGTTTCAGACGGGCACTCGAGGTCAGACTCTCGGAGACACGGCGTTACAAAACTTAACTCAGAACACGAAACTCTCAAACGGAAAAGAAACTAAAGTAAAAAGAACAGAAGTAAAGTTTGACGAGACTAGGTCGGTGGTGGTGTTTCTTCTCATCGTGGCTAAGTAGCAGCAGGCGTGCAGGCCGAAGCGCGCTGGAACGGCGCTCGAAGAACGCTAAAAGTGATGACAAAGCATGACTAAAAGCAGGCTAAAAGCCGGCATGACTGATAGCAAAAGCTAAACGAAAGTTCAAAGCTAAAAGCATGACTAAAAGCTTAAACTACAAGCAAAGCTAAAAGCATGACTAAAAGCTTAAACTACAAGCAAAGCTAAAAGCAAAATTTGATGGTGTCCTGAGTATTTAAACTGGCATTTTGGCCACACCTCAAATGTTGTCTTGACCAATTAGATACTGTCTTTTCTCAGGGTGTTGCATTGTCTGTCCCACCCATTCATAAATCATATGTTATCTTATCAAGCTCGTGGTCCGAATTTTTCCCGCTCTTGCAGGGTATAATTTGGACATGATTCCTATAACAAGAATATGATACATTTGACAAATAACTGATGGTCAGAAACGTTTCAAGCAAGAATATTCGAACCACACACATACTAAACATGAATATGATCCCTTAAGCTATTCAAGAGTTATTTTAAAAAGACATACACAATAAGTGATTAGAAACATTAAAATCAAATGTGTCGGTTACATAAATGATATGGAGTTAAGCAATGGACTGATATGCATTTAGAAGTCTTTTTTGAGTTCATTTTGGTGCATATATGCATTGGAAGGCATTCTCTGTGCCATTCTGGGGAGTAAGGATATGTCCTGTGGAGACCAGAGGGGTTAACAGGTCTCTTTAAGAATTTCAGTCTGGTTTTGCTAGGTGGGGGGAAGTCAATCCAACGATCTTGTTTAATCTCATGGCTTTACATGTGAGGGTCAGACTGTCCATCTGTTCGATTACTTGCCCCAAATTAGACAATCTCTTCTTCGAATTGAAATTGTCAATAATTGTTCTAATGGTGTTAATGTTTGAAAGCTGTTCTGTGAAAGAGTTGGTTACCAGACTGTGGTGCTGGGAGTTGATTTACAACATCCTGCCTTTCTGTGGAATTCGGCTCATGTTTCAACCAGGCTCCCGATCGAATCTTTAATTTGTCTGGTTCACGCTACACTAAAAATGTTAAATCACTTGAATAAGGCAATAAAACACATACAGAAAATTGGTTCCCGGGACTTTTGAGAACTGGAGCTTGTAGCCTAGAATTTTTTTTTTCTAAATGATGTGAAAATCATCTTGTTTACTCACTTACAGAAAACAATATATTGATTTAAATTTTCTAAGACACTTTTTGTTGGTAAAAGTCATATGCGAGTAGACGTCAACTATTATGAATTCACACCTGAGAAGACAAAGACCTGCATAATGAGCTGCATAATGAGCCATTCAGTCAGCTGTGTCACTGAGAGGGATGAGTTACAAGAAAGAATGTGAGGACAAAATAAATGTATATAATTTTATGTTTGTACTTTATTTAGAATATATTTAATTATCCCACAACATAATTTAATATAGACTTGTGAGTGCAGTTAAACAGTTTATTAGGAACAATCAAAGCTGACTTTCAAACTGAATTTTTTGCATCATTACTCCAGTCACACAATCCTTCAGAAATCCTTTTAACAATCTTATTTTCTACAAAAAATAACATTTATTGTTATTATTATCATTATTATTATTATTAATTTTGAAAAGAGCTGAGAATATTTTTTTCAGGTTTTTTAGGGGGGATAAATTGAAAGGACAGCATTGTTTATTACATTTGTTACAGTTACATTTATTGGTACATTTATATTATTTACATCAAGCTTTTGAATGGTATAGTAGTGTATATTGTTACTGAAACTTCATAATATTTCACTTGATTATACATTTAGTCAGGAATTATAGTTTGGAAAAAGTCTTTGGAAAAAGTCTAACTAGTAAAATGTTTATATGTTATGTGAAAACTAGTACAAGTATATAAATAAATAAGAGACTTACTCATGTTTATGATCTCTGCTGGATGCTGGAAATAAAGTGCTTCTTCATTCTTTTTTTCTGAGGAAATCCAAATCTCAAATCTTCAACCACATCACATCTTTTTGGGGTGAATTATGTCTTATTCCTCTCATCGCGAAGCAAACAGTAAAATAATAAAAACTTGAAGAACAGTCTCGCTGCGTTGTCTTCTGTTGTGTGGGCGTATTCAAAAGCCGCGCGCTTCAGTGAAACATTTGAATCTCAAAAGCGTGTTCAGCGCGGGGGTGGGGTCGCATTAGAAGATAATGAAGGGAGACGTGAAAAACGGACATCGCGTTGTTTTCATATGGATTACTTTATCACAGAATATTTGTTTTCGGCAGCACTTGTTTAGTTTAAAAGTAGACATGTCAGGCTTTCTATAGATATCTCTCTCATGTGTCTGTGTTGAGTATTCACTGAGTTACAGTTCATTTTAATGACGCATTTTTAACTGAAGATCAGCGCAGACAAAGGCTGCAGACAGCAGTCCTTGTTTGTTATCTTTATTATATAAGTGCACAAAGTTTTGTTGTTATTATGTCTGTATACAAAAAAAAGTAGACCCTTTACAGATTCGATTGATGTATTGCTCTTATCTGTACGATCAAAACTGAAAGTGTAATTTAAGTTCTTTTCGGGGTTATCAGGAGAAAATACCCCAAAACGCATATACGCATTAATCGACTTCAGAGGGTTAAGAGAGAGATGCCTTGGTATGCAAAGGAACAATTGAAGACCAACCTGTATTTGCCATTATGCTGCACGAGGTGGTGTGGTATGAACTACGACTCCTTGTCTACCTGCTGGCCTTCTGGTGGTACCCTGACGACATACCCTGAGTCAAGGAGCTTCTGTATCTCAGCTTCGCACACCTTAGCCCTCTCAGGGTCTCTACTCGGGTGTTTCTCAGTCTTCCTGAGGCTGGACAAAATGGATTCCGTAGTCCCCTTCAGCGGTGGAGCGTTTGGCGCACGAAGGAGTGGAGTAGCGTAGCGCCAGACTCCGTCAACTTCTACTCATCGCGTCCTGGTCTCCAACATGTTTGCAGCCATCTGATCCTGTTTAGACCGAGTTATCACTTTCTCGCTGCGAGACAGAAGGACATCAAGCTGGGAGAGTCACTCAACATGCTGATAGACAGGGTCTCTCAGTGGTGTAAGAGAAGTGAACAAACACTGCGAGGAAGGTATCTGATGAGGGAGCAATCCATTTGGTCCCTGGAGGACCCAACTGAGCTGCGTGTGTACAGCGACGGCTGATCCCAATCTGATGGGCTCCTTTGGGGTAATATCACCGATTAAAATTAGGGGTTGGAAACTGTCGAAAGATGGAATGGGGATCCCTCTGAGATGGTGATAACATCGCTGGAGCCTCTTGACAGGGTAGGGTAGGGTTTGCTCGGTAAGGGTGAGGAGAGGCGCGGTGAAGATACCTGTAAGGCTGTGCTTCTCCTCTGGCCTTGACTGCGGGGAAAGCAGCAAGTCAGTTGACTGCCCCTTCAATGCTGTGATGTCATGTCGGATGGTGCATAGGGCCATAATCTCTTCTCTTCCTTCAATTCCTAGCTGCTGGACTGCTACAGGAAGGATGATACTCCGCTGATCCCCATCGTCCAAGATAGCATAGGTCGAAATAGACCTCTTGCCTCTCCACAGAAGCACTGGAACTACTTTCAGGTACACACGCCCTGTCAAACTGGGAGAAGTAAGATATGCTCGCTCGTGAGAGGTCATCAGCAGCACACTGTTAGGACCATCCTAGGCAATGGAATGCAGGACTCCGAGATGTATATTACCACAGTCCCTGTAGGGCTTTCTCAAAGTACATTCCTCCCATTTATGACTCGTGCTTCCACATTTCCAGCATCTCTTCCCATCTTTTATCCACTTTAGAATCTAATCAGGTGAGCACTCAGTGATTTTGCTACACCGCGACAGGTAAGATGATGACTGAGCATTAGCAGCATTGGTATGGACAGACTGCCCTGTGCTAGCTTCCATGGGCTGATCACTGCCATGATAGACTGCAGTGGATCGAGTATGGGGCTTAGGAACAGACTGGCGGTCCTCACCTGCGACCTGTACTCTCTCTGTCTGATAGCGCTGCACCATCTTGGTAGATAAACGCTGTGCTTCTGCCTCTACCTTCAACCAGTCAGCAAGGTCATGCAGGTTATATGGATTGAGGCTGTCAGTGTGCAATCGGCCTTGCAACTGTAAATGCTCTGTAAAGCTGTCTCGGTAGTGTTTGGGCAACTTACTGAGTAGTCTGTCGACATGCCCCGTACAAGAGAGCCCCTGTGGCCCCTCAAGTGACATCAGCATACCAACTAGCAAGTCAACATTGATTGCAAAACTCTGAAAGGCCTTTGCATCCCCAACTCTGATATCAGGTGAATTCAGCAGGGCTGTGATCTCGGTTTGTGCTAGTTGATGAGGCTGGCCATACTGTCGTTGCAATGCTATCATCGCTGCCTTATATATATGATGCCGGCATGCTTGTGCAATCAACCCAGCTTCCTCCAGAACCATCTGCTCCATCAGTACCCTGTACTTATAGTGCTCGGTAAGCTCTGTGTGAGGATTGAGAAGATTATCCAAGGCCATCTTCAGGTCTGTGAACTCCCTCTCACTATCGCTCACAAGCTTAGGCAAGGCTGGAACTGGAACTGGATGTAGCTGGGGTGTAACAGGCATAGGCTGGTAAACCGGAAAAGAAGGTGGTGGTTGGCAAACCACTGAAGGGGGATACCAGGGCTGCACAGGAGTGTGGACGGGAGGCTGAGCAGGGTGATACCCAGCGGTCTGTAGCGGAGGGCGATACGGGTCGGACACAGCGCATGACTGCCATGTGGCTTGGCTCGGCATGTGAGCCTGTAACTGATATACAGGGGGCACTAGGGGCCTGTATGTTGTAGTGGTCAAAGGCAGCTTCACTGAGGTAACAGTATGTGGTAGTAATGAGGTAAGCTGACATGTGGAATCTGCTGTGCTGAACAGAACCGCCTGCTGTAGCGTTACATGTGGAACAGATAAGGGAGCACCACGGTATGTCGAAGTAGTACCATGTGCAACAGGAAGGGTAGTTTGTGTTACGTGCCACAAAACTGACTGCTGAGAAATATCAATGTGGGCTGTCTGAGCTTGAAATGACTGGCCTAAATGCGGAAGCAGGACAGATGAGACTGCAGTAGCCCTCGGTCTGACTACAGGTGGTGAAATAGTTTGGGCTTGTACATCTACCTGGAATGTGGGCGATGCAGCACCACTGCTGAATGAATCACACTCGGATGGGCTGTGATACCCCGGAGGAGCTACTGAAGAGCTAGGTTGACCGACAGATCTCTCAACATCCAACTGATGACTCATAGCGGAAACTTCTCCATACAGCACCAGTGATAGATCACCCATGGGCAGCTGCTCCACAGTCGAGACTGGCTCAGCCTGTCCACTGAGGTTGAACTGCGCTGCTGGAGAATCCATCCTTGGTAGGTGGTATGAACTGTTGCGAAGAACATGGTCTGGTATGAGAGACTTCGGCAAGGCTACATCATAAGCTTGCAAACGTGTGGAAAGCTGCCGTGCTCTTGTCTGTGTGCGAACACCGTGTGTCGTATCAGGGGAATGAAGCAGGCTCTGTTGCTCCATATCACCGCAGTGAATATAGCATCTGGCTCCCAGGACCAAAATGAACGGGACTTATAGATCGGTAGGGGTGTTGATGCTAATCCACCACGGGACTCCGGTAAGAAGTATGACAGGAGACAGGGCACTGTTCAACTCTTTATCTGAAGTATTTAGGGTTCACAGCAGATGGCACAACATTGCTCCAATTAGACTGGATATTGTACAAATTATGGCCACAAAGTGTTAAATGTGGTCTTTCTGAAATAAACAGAATAAACAAACATCAGTTTGCATCTGCTAAATGTAAATTACAGACGTGTAACGGAACTAACAACTTGCTACTGTCACATTATACATTAATCAATATGAGAGGATTAACAGTAGTGAGCATACACATTTGAATCACGGTATATCTTAAATATAACAACATTATAAATAGTGTTATGTTCGATTACACAAGTGTGCACATACACATATTCAAATGTGCGTGTGTGGTGGTGAAAACTAAGGATATAATGTTAGAAGCCTAATATAAGCAACTGCCTAACGATGCTTAAGCAAACACTCAGAGCACCTTAGCGACCATATGACAGCATAAAAAACACCCAGAGAGTATACTTCAGTTTTGATATGATCACATTTTTAAAAGTACACTTCATTTGGTAACCTAAATGAACACAGGTGGTCAACACATGCATACTAGAAGTTTCATTCTTGTCCAGTCTGCAATGCCGCATTAACCATTGGGCTAGGCGGGGCTAAAGCCCCAGGGCCCTACTAAGGAGGGGGACCATCATTGGCTATGGAGTAGATTGACGGAAATCAATAATGCGGATCGCCCTTGGAGCCCCACCACGCCCTTCACTTTTTTGGGATATTACTTAGTAAAGTTTTTCCATAAATTTCATCCATTAGAAGAATGAGCCTCAGAATCAGAATCAGAATGAGCTTGTATGTTTACACATACAAGGAATTTGTTTTCGTGACAGAAGCTTCTGCAGTGCAACAGGATGACAGCGACAGAACAAAAACACAGATAATAAAAGAATAAAAAATAGAATAAGTAAGGAATAACAATATACAAATTGACAATTGTATGTGCATGTATATCACACTAGACAGTTTTGTATGTACAGGTATATTATGTGCAAATTTGAAGTGTAGACTAAGTATGTGTGTTAGATAAATAAGTCTGTGAGTGTATAAATAGTGTTGTGTGTTCCACAGTTATTGTCAAGTGTTCATGAGATGGATTGCCTGAGGGAAGAAACTGTTCCTCTTTCTCCCCTTTCTGGTGCTCAGAGCTCTGTAGCGTCGAACAGATGGCAGCAGTTCAAAGAGGAGGTGTGCTGGATGTGAGGGGTCCAGAGTGATTTTGCTAGTCCTTTTGCTCATTTGTGATTAGTACAGTTCTTGAATAGGAGGGAGGGTTGTACCAATTATTTGCTCAGCAGTCCGGACTACCCTCTGTAGTCTTCTGAGGTCAGATTTGGTAGCTGAGCTGAACCAGACAGTTATAGAAGTGCAGAGGATGGATTCAATGATGGCAGAGTAGAACTGTTTCAGCACCTCCTGTGGCAAGTTGTACTTCCTCAGCTGGCGAAGGTTGTTGAGACTGCACCAGACAGCCAGCTCTTTAACCTCCTGTCTGTAAGCAGACTTGTCACCGTCCTGAATGAGGCCAATGAGTGTGGTGTCGTCTGCAAACTTCAGGAGCTTGACAGAAGGGTATTTAGATGTGCAGTCGTTGGTGTACTGGGAGAACAGCAGTGGGGAGAGAACGCAGCCCTGGGGAACTCCAGTGCTAATCACACGGGTGCTGGATGTGTATTTTCCCACCCTAACCTTCCTCAACACTGGAAGTTCCTGAGGTTTGCTTTCGGGGGCGAAGCATACCAATATCGAGTTCTTCCCTTTGACCTATCACTCTCAACCCGCACTTTCACGAAGTGTGTGGATGCTGCTCTGGCTCTTCTGTGACTCCAGAGCATCCGCATTCTCAATTATATCAACGATTGGTTAATATTAGCTCAATCAGAGCAGATGGTGGCTCGGCATCAAGATGTTGTCCTCGCCCATATGAGAGAGCTGGGGTTAAGACTAAACATCAAGAAAAGTGTGCTTTCTCCACTACAGAGAACCACTCATTTAGGTGTGTTGTGGGATTCAACCACGTTGCAGGCACGTTTGTCTCCTGCTCGTATCGAATCAATCCTCACGACAGTCAAAAGAGTAAGAGAAGATCAGTCACTCACTGTCAAACTGTTTCAAAGGCTGTTGGGTCTGATGGCAGCGGCGTCCAACGTGATACCTTCTGGCCTGCTGTACATGAGACCCTTGCAGTGGTGGCTCAGAACCAAGGGATTTTCCCCGAGGGGGAATCCGCTTCGCATGATCAAGGTCACGTGGCGATGCTTATGTGCCTTGGATATGTGGAAGAAACGTTGGTTCCTAGCTCAAGGCCCGATGTTAGGGGCTCCTTGTTGTCTTGTAACACTAATGACAGATGCCTCTCTCAAGGGTTGGGGGGGTGGTCATGAGTGCCTGCTCTGCCCAGGGTCTGTGGGAAGGCCATCATCTCACGTGGCACATAAACTGCCTGGAGATGCTGGATGGCCAGGATCCAGGATGCCATGGTGCAGACGTGGCCAAGGCTTCATCTGTACACTTTTCCCCCAATCGTTCTGCTCCTGGGAGTTCTGGAGAGAGTACACTGGGACTGGGTCCGTCTGCTGCTAGTAGCCCCATTCTGGCTGGCCCGAGTATGGTTCTCGGACCTGGTGTCCCTCCTCAACAGCTCTCCACTGGAGATTCTGATCAGGGGGGACCTCCTCTCTCAGGCAGGGGGCACCATTCTTTACCCCCGTCCGGAGTTGTGGAAGATGTGGGCATGACACCTGAGGGGGCACAGCTCCTAGCATCTGGTCTCTCAACTGAGGTTGTCAAGACCCAGTCAACTGCCCAGTTGGTACAGTTCTGGAGTTTTTGCAGGAGTGATTCTCTGCAGGGTTATCTCCCTCCACTTTGAAGGTATATGTGGCGGCCTTAGTTGCTTACCACACCCTTCTGGGTGGTCAATCATTGGGAAGACACCCACTTGTCACTCGTTTCCTCCATGGCTCCCTGAGGCTGAGGCCAGTACAGTGCACTAAGGTACCCTCATGGGACCTGGCTGTGGTTCTGGAGGGCTTGTGCATTGCCCCCTTTGAACCCATAGAAGAAGTTCCAGTCAAGTTCCTCATGCTCAAGACTGTTTTTCTCCTCACTATTTCCTCACTTAAAGGATCAGGGATCCCCAGGTACTTTCTATTTTGTGCCTGGAATTTGCATTCCTTTACCCGAGGGTCGGGTATGTCCCTAAGGTGCACACTTCTTCACCAGGGCCCATAGTACTTCAGGCATTCTGTCCTCCTCCGTTCCAGGAAGTAGGCCAAGAAAGGCTTAATCTGCTCTGTCCAGTTCGAGCACTGGATGCCTACACACACAGAGCTGCCCCATGGCATAAGGCAGATCAGCTGTTTGTTTGTTTTGGTCCACCAAAGAAAGGATCTCCGGCGACCAAGCAGACTATGAGTAGGTGGGTGGTCGAGGCCATCTCACTGGCCTATGAGTACTCTGGCCTCCCACCCCCTATGGGGGACAGAGCGCACTCGACCAGGAGTGTGGCAGCCTCCAAGGCTTTCAACTTGGGTGTAGCCTTGCAGGACATTTGTGCTGCAGCGGGCTGGTCCTCTCCGCACACCTTTGTCTGCTTCTATAAACCTAGACCTGGCATCTACCCCAGGGTCCCAAGTTCTCTCTTCGTGATGTGCTCAAGAAATACACACACAGGCAGGGACTTGCTCATATGGCGCAGTGGGTATTCTCGTTTCCAAAGCGTTTTCTCGACGCACCTCGAGTTCCTGAAGGGGAACGTCTCCAGGTTACGTATGTAAGCATGGTTCCCCGAGGGAACCAGACGCTGTGTCTCTTTGCCATACTCCCTGCATTCCTGCAGGCGCTACTTCATCGAAGCTAACTTGCACGTCTGTCGGATGCGCTTATACTTAAACTTCCTGGTTGCTCACGTCATCCCGCTTGTTACGTCCCGCTGCTCCATTGGGCTGTTTTACACGTACTTCAGAATGCAGTCACGCAGGGGCATTCCCAAAGTGTTTTCTCGACACAGCGTCTCATTCCCTCGGGGAACCATGGTTACATACATAACCTGGAGACGTTTTTCATTGTTGTAAGTTAGATGAGTCCTGGTAGGAATGCACTTATCTTCACAGAAACTGATATATGATGATACAGTCTCTGTGAGCCCGTCCAGATCGGTGGCAGCAGCTTCGAAAACACTCCGATCAGTGAGGTCAAAACAAGCTTGTAAATCCTGCTCTGCTTCATTAGTGCATCTTTTTACAGTCCTTAATACAGGTTTAGCTGATTTCAGTTTCTGCCTGTAGGTCGGTACAATATAAACCAAACAGTGATCAGAGTGTCCTAAAGCTGCCCATGGAACAGAGTGATATGCATCCTTTATTGTGGTGTAACAGTGATCCAATATATTACTGTCTCTGGTGGGACATGTGATGTGCTTTCTGTATTTTGTCAGTTTGCAGGAAAGATTTGGTCTCTGGTGGGACCCAAAAATGATTAAAACAGAGTCCGGGTGTTGTTGTTCTGTCTCTGTGATCTGATCAGCGAGTTTCAGAAAAGCTGAGCTCATGTGCGCTTGCGGAGGAATGTAAACAGTAACCAGAATGAACGAGTGAAACTCCCACGGCAAATAGAACGGCTTGCAGTTTATGAAGAGCGCTTCTAGATCTGAACAGCACATATTCTTTAACACTGTTACATCTGTACTCCACCTTTCGTTGATGTAAAAGCATGTTTTGCAGCCGCGCAATTTCCCCATTGATTCAGCCTCGCAAGTCCACTCTGAACAGCTGAAAGCCCCACAGATGGAGCGCGCTGTCTGGAATGGCGTCATTTAGCCAATCCTTATTTGTCTGGGAGAGCAGAAAGAGTTTGTCTGTTTTGTTGGGTAGAGAGCGGAGGTTCGCCAGATGGATGCTAGGCAATGACGTTCAAAATAGGTGCTTCCTGAGCTTCAAAAGCGTGCTGGCTTTCTTCCCCGTCTGCGCGTCCTGAAGCACGTGATCAGCGCAGCTGCTCCGCCAACTACTATGTCCAGTAAAACATCAGAATAGTCGAAAACCATAATATATCGGGTGATGTGTAGTGCCGAATGTCCAGCAATTTGTCTCTGGTGAAACTGATTGCAGGACAAACTAACAAAAACACAAAAACAACTGCAGAGCATGCCACGGAGGCCGCCATCAGCATCGGTGCCATAAGACAGTGTTTTAGTGATTGAACTTGGTTTACCAATCAAATGCATTCATTCTATATTTTACTTTTGAACTACCTGTGCACGTAGGCTATCTCCTATCAGGTAATCGCTGCGTCTAATATCTGCGTTGTCCTGATTTCAGTTTTTTCTTGTGTTATCTTGATTTTGTCATGATAAGAACAATCTTCGATAAGTAAAAATGTCAACTATTCTAAAAAAAAGAAAATAATAGTGAGAGAGGGGAAAACATGAGTTAGTCACTAAAATCCACAGTTTATTTTACTAAAACTGCATGATGGAGTGGGAGTTGTGAAACAGCAAATGGACCGGACATATGGAGCAGATAAAAACAGCATCATTGTCCCCACCGATTTTAGGTTAAATTATTAACTTGATGGATGTATAGACTATTGCTTTTTTTGAGTTTGAACAAACTCTATAAGCCTAGTATATTCGCTTATGGGTTGAGAAATTATTTTTGCGTGTCATTATGTAAGCTTTTCATTTAAACACATTTTAACCATTGTAGTTTAAAGACTTATATAATTGTTCAGGGACATTAAGCAGTGGGGTAAAATTCATTTTGGCAAATGCACGTGTTAGGTTTCAGGTGCGCACCTGCTCGTACAGGGCCTGACTAAACTAAGAGTTATTTTTCACGCCTTGTGTTTAAACGTTCAAATACACATAGTTATGTCTCCTCGTCAACACAGTTATTTGTGTCTTAAATGAATGTTAATAGTTAAAGATGCATGTGCACTAGTCAGCTATATGTAATCCTGGCATTATATGATGAGATTTTTAAAGGAATATTCACCAAAAAAATGTAAATACTTTCATCATTTACTCAGTTTCAAGTTGTTCTGAACCTGTATGAATTTCTTTGTTCTCCTCAACTTAAAAGAAGATATTTTAAAGAATATTCGTAATCACCAGAAAGTTTCTGGTCCCTGTTGACTCATTTATTATTATTATCTTTTTTCAGACGATGGAAGTCATGGGGGCACAGAAACTGTTTGGTTAGGGTATTGTTCCAAATATATACTTTTGCATTCAACAGCAGAAGGAAACTCATACAGGTTTAGAAGAACAACATAACTTTAAAGGGGTCATATGATGCTCTTTCAAAGATCATTATTTTGTTTATTTGGTGTAATAGAATATGTTGACATGCTTTATTGTTAAAAAAAAAACATTATTTTTTCAAATAATGTACATAATTGTAGGTCCTCTATGTTAGTTTTACCATCAGTTCAAGTCTGAATAGGGAACATAGACGTGTGACAGACACAGTCATGATGCTCATATGTGTTTGCAGTACACAAGCCATGGTTGACGGTTAAGACAGCTGACTCCACTGTGTGACCCTGTCTCTCTCTCTCTCACACACATGCATGCGTGCACGCACACACAGATGCGCAAAACTCCGCATTTGAACAGTAAATAGCAAATACTTTAATAACACAACATACTTACAGTAGCTGATTCAGAAGCGACAGATTGTCCTAGCAAAGTCAGAATTACATCCTCGTTCGTCCATAAAATGTGTTGCTGTTCTGTTGTAAGTAATCTTAAAGATTCCTAAATGCATCTACTTTCGGAAGGCCAAATAAAGTGCTTTTGCTTTCGCCTAGATACAAACATCTCCCTGACATGGCTGCTTCAACACTAACTGCAGTTACTGAAACCATGCCTTCTTTCTTTGCGTGAACATTTGGGCTTCATTATGCAAATATTTCCACATAGTGATGTAGAGATGTGGGGAGTTTTTGAATCAGCCGTTTTACGGGGGCGTGCAGAGACTTAACTTTGATAAAGAATATCTCTTTGGATTTGAGACTTTAGTCTTTGCAACTTTACAGATCTTCTTCATGCACCAAAAGCTTGTAACACTCCAAAGAGAAAGAACATTTTTTAAATCGCATCATATGACCCCTTTAATTTTTGGGTGAACTATTCCTCCAAAGCAGCATAATATAGCTGTTGTTGCCATTTGTGTAAATGATGTAAATGATGTAAATTAAACATTAGAAAGAAAATCACTCACTGTCCTTGACCGAATCGCTTTTGTAAAATAAATAAGAATGTATATTGAATTTATACAGTGAAGATTATTCAGTCTATTTGTAGTCTAGTCTATTTAATACTTCTTATTCAGTGCTGTAAGTGTTTGTAGGTTGATTTCTTTGTTCTGTTGTAATTTATGATTGTTTACTTGTCTTCAGTTAGTTTGTTTTTAAATAGGTTAGAATTTTTTTTTTTTTTTTTTTATATTGGAATTGGTAACAAGAATTACGAAATTGCAATGCATCAAAAAAATTTATTGGATAAAAATCCTATTTTAAACTATATATCATTATTGTGATGGGGGCCATGCAGTTAGTCATAGCCACGGGGCCCAGCCAGGTCTTAATGCGGCCCTGCCAGTCTGTGCTATTTCTTTTCAGAAGTTATGACAGATAAAAATGTCTTTGTGCTTGTTTAAACTAGAGTTGGGGGTATCTTAAACCCCTTGCAGAAATATGCTTGTCAATGCCGGTATCAATTGTTGTTGACAACTCCAGTCTCTTCAGACCAATGCAAATAAAATGGCATATGGCTAGAAGACAATGCAATTTCACTCTGGTAGGTGGCAATTATGGAAAAGCAGAAATGCAGCAGTATGCCAAGACAGTGGTATAATATGTTAACTGCTTATCAAGATGCTGATATGCCCTATTAGTATTGTTTTTGTTTTTATTTTCTTTTTTTATTAATATTCTTATGTTTGCTTCAGTATTTTATATGCTATGACTGATATTTGACATAATTGCCTTGTGTCTTCAGTATTCAGAATGTTGCAATAAAAACAAACACACTTTATATTTCTGACATCTGCTTGTCACAGCGAAGTCTTAACATTTACACATTTTCAAACAGCCGTTCAGATTTTTTTCACCTCTTTGTAGAAAATCTGTCACATTGATGGCATTCAAAAGTTCTTGTCAGTCTGAACAGATGGATTAACTGCCATCATTTAAATAAAATGTTTATCGCACCAAATTTTCACACCAAACAGCCATCTTGGTTTGAATATGCCCTCATAAATAGGGATTGTTTTTAGTGTGGTGTAGAATTTTGTCCAAATATTTATATGAAGGCCTGAACTACAAAGAGTATGTGTGCAAATAAAATAAGACCTGTTGGATGATTTACTCAGAGATTGAGAGTAGGAGAATCTCTGTTTAATGTTGTCTCATGATTTCCGCTACTGAACAGAGGGGAAACATGATATTAACAGCCTGAACTGCTCTAGAAATGAGCATTAATTTAGTACATAACATTTCTGTTTGTTTCATGGTGAGAACAACTTGTACAGAATCAGATCCGACTTTTATGTTTTTTAGTGTCACTTACTGTGATACTCTGACACTCATATCACACTACAAGATGAGTGTGAGTCGTCCTCTTTTCTCAAATCTTCTCTGCCATCCTCCTTCTCTTGCTGTTTCTGTATATATTTCTCTGTTCTCTTGAATACATAGACAAGGTTATGATTACAATAATGGAGCAAATGAGTGTTTCACATTTAAAATATAGAGGAACAGATTAAATGCAGTGTAGTGCAGATGCTGTATCAAATTCGTCATGGGCACCAGATATAAAACATCTTAAACAGCATTAAAATTTCAGAGCCTCAACCCACATACTAATATACATATCTGAATAGAAATAACTAATCCTCACCAATGCTAAACAGACATTCAGAATGTATGTAAATGTTTGGCTAAGAAAATATCCTCACTATATAGTAAAACCAATTTGTAATGGCATTTGAAATAGTCTTTACTACTTGAAAGGTTCATTAATCATATTTTGAGTCATATTCATGAATCAGGTTTAATGAAATCAATAGGTTTGTGTGAGGGTTAGGGTATAGGGTGTAGTAAATTTCATTATGCTAGAATGAATAGATTCTAAGGTCTGTGTGTGCAAGAATGAAGAAATAAAGAAAGTGTCTGTTTTTATTTTTAAAATATATTACTAAGAATTAATTTGAAATGGAAAATTGCTATGATAAATATCTGAGATTTAATCCATGCTAATTTCTTTTTCTCAGCAGACATTTCTAGGCTTGGTTCCCCTGATTTTAGCGGCATAAAAAACTTCAGCATCTTCCTGTTGGACCATGTGTCTGGGATGCTCTACCTTGGTGCACGAGATGCAGTCATCGCTGTGGATACTGCTAATTTATCAAAGAGGAAGATGGTGAGCTCTCTTTTTTCTTGTAGTGAATGTTCCACTTTTCTTAATTGTCTATCTTTTTTATTTATATACTGTAGAAACACTTTATGGTGACATTTGTTAACATAGGTAATGCATTAATGATGTAAGGTCCACTGCCTGGTTGGTCTTGTGCCCTTGTTTTGTCTATTCCTTGTAGTTCCATGTTATTGTCTTGCTCCTTGTTTTAGTAATCTGTTTGTTCTTGCTTTTTGCTTTTACTTATAATATTTATTTATTTATTTTTAGTCCTGATTCTTGGTGTTGTTTGATATTCTTTAAGTTGGTTAAATTGGTAATTATTTCTTACTTATTTTGTTACTTTACTCTTAGTTCTTTGGTTTATTTTTTTCCCCCTTGTCTTGGGTTTAATTTGTGTTCTGGAGCTTTGTCCTGTCTAGTCTTGTGTCAGAGTTTCTGACCTGTTCCTGTTTGTCCTGCCACTGGTTCTTCCTGCCTGGCACTTGGTCTGCTTCAGAGTTGGCGGTCTACAAGTATCTGAGCTCTGCTCTATGGTGCCTTGTGTGGTCTTCTCCATCAGCCTGGTCTTACTGCCCCCTCTGTTGCATAGTATTCTGCCAATTGATGTCTGAGGCTGTCCCAGTGGCCTTCCCTAGCGGTTTCTGTTTACTGTGTTCCTGTTGTGGTATCGCTTGTGCACTTCACTACCCTCTTGTATCAGTCTGTTTTGTCAATAAACCCTTGTTATCTCACACTGCAATTGGTTCCTCCTTCCAGATCCCCTGACAATCCAGTGCTGGCTGAAGGTTTCTTGTGTGTTCAGTCTTTTCAGCACACAAAGTTATTCTATTTTAAGTTCGATTCTAATCTGACTCCATTTTATGAACTCGAATTTAGATTGTCATACAAATTGGTTGCTTGACCATTTCTAATTATTATTATTCTGACATCTGATTATTCGATTTATTCTCTAATATTATTGTACTCGTTCATTCAGGTGCTCATGTCGCTGTAAGATACTGCTTCGGCCTTAGTGTATTTTATGGTCACATTCTCGTCAGTCTTGGTTATTAGACAGAGGTAATTGGCTAATACTTTAGACAGCTGCTCCTATGCTTGCTCATTCTAAAAGTACTTTTAATTAGCCCCTTAGATTTGTACACACTTGAATAAAGCAACATTATTTCTAGTCAGTAGGGTTGGGTATCGAAAACCGGTTCCATTTTAGAACCGGTTTAAAATTTCCAAGAACCGGGTATTCGATAAGACACGTGCATTTTGATTTGATTAAAACCGATTAAGTGCAGGAACAGAAAGAATTTGCGCCCGGTTTGTGTCCGTTCTCGGACCGTTCCATGTATTTCCACCGTAGGAAAGGTTGTTCCGAGCCGAAACTGGCTTCTTTCATATATGTCGACCAATATACAGAAAACTACATCAGTATATCGTCATAAACACAGCCGTTTTTGTCTTATGTGAATGTAAACAGATGAGAAAGAAAACACACATGTACAGTATTTTTGATTAAAGAGACAACTGCCTAATAAATGCATTGCCTGTCATTAATGTTAATCAAAGAACAAAAGAAAATAATTCACTGATCTTGACTGAACATATTTAATATCTTTAATTGATTAATCTATAATTTATTTATAAAAAGAAAACTATGCAGTGTTTTTAAACTTTTAATTACAGTTTCTGTACCTGAAATTGCTTAGTTGTATTTATTTATGATATTGCTAATTGATTTGTTTGTTCATATCTTATTATTGACTGTTTACTTGTCTTTAACACTTTAATATTTGAAATTTATATTAATCTAGTTGTTTTTGGTATGTTTTTTTTTTTTTTAAGCACAGGCAAAATTCCTCTTGCAGTGTTTTTTAGGCTGCTAATTTTTGCTCATGTTATTCAGCTGCAACAGAATGCTTTGTAAAAAGACAGAATACATGTTTGACATCTAAATGTTTGACTTATTTTTATTTTTTTTTTGTATTGGATTTTTTATCTTATTGGAATCGAAACTAGGAATCGATAAGAACCGGAATCGATAAGCATTATCGGAATCGGAATCGATAAAATTCAAACTATACCCAACTCTACTAGTCAGAGATCACGACCACTACTATAGATATAAGTTGACCAGTATTACTTTCCCTGATAGTAGTTTTGGTTTGGTCCTGCCATGGTTTCCCCATGATTTCAACAGGAATCTACACATTATACATGCAACAGGACACTTTACTCAGCACCTACAGAACCAATGCAAATAACCGCTTGTTAACTATTTAGATGCGCTTCTAGGCTTTGACCCCTTTTATTTAAGGTGATGTGATTCTTTGATGGTTCTTAACAGGTTGTGATTAGCTGATGAGTAAATACTACTATTACTCTCTACTCTCTTGCGCACGAGCACTAACTCTCTCTACAGTGTGCTCTCTCTCTCTCTCTCTCTCTCTCTCTCACTCTCTCACTCTCTATCCATGCTTTCCTTGCGTTGGCATCTATTTTTAATGTGTGTATGTTTGTGTCTAGTCAGATGTTGCATGTTCCCCTGTAGTGGAGTTTAATAAACATCAATATGTATCACACTTGGTTGTCTGTGTTTGCTGCTCACAGGACGAGGTCACGTTAATGTTCCGGTTTTGTTACATGCTCTGGGAGCAATGTATTAGTAGTAAAATTATTTTTCATGGCCAGAGAAATAATTTTACTTCGAGTCAATAGATGATTAACACTGTCCATCCTGCGGACGAACAAATTATTTTATTGTACTATTAATGCTATAATGCTACAAGTAATTCCTGAAGATGAATATAATTAATAGTAACCCGTTATGATTAATTATGTTCATCTCACTTTGAGCTTAATTTACTATAGATTGGTGGAGAATTTAGAGCAACATTTAAAACCTAGTTCTGTGAGTAGACTCGGTAACTGTGGTGTGTTTCTTATGTGTGTTCAATCAAACCAAGACTACTATCCAACCGCGGGTTTTTGTGAATGAATGTGTAGGCTATACACGCCGACGTTCCGAGCCTTAATAGTTCTCGAGTTCCTCACTCTGAAACCAGCCACTGTTAATGACTTAAGTTAACTGCAGTTTGTAAAATTTGACCCTATAAAATGGCTAAATCTTTTATAGTCTCATTGCAATTTTAACCGCCCTAAATTGAGAAACCCTCTTTTAGCGCAAAGAAGATAGCGAGCAATGTTCCTCGCTTATCTTAAAATTAAGGCCTTATGTTATGTATGGGAGTTTTTAAAATCTCGATCAAAATTGTTGCAACAATCACATAAGTCCCATATATCTGGTGAAGAAATCCAAGATATACGTATATCCACGTATAAATAGTTTTATACTAAAGTTATCTGATCTTGGGTGAAGAATCCCCACTTTCAGTGTTGAACAGCATAAGCCCCATATTTGACTAGATCGGCAGCACATATAGAGTTTTAGATTAAATCTGTTGGATGTTGGGTGAAGAAATCCCCATTTTAGCCTTAAATGTGTAAGTCTTCTTTGATGAAGAATTCTTAGATTAGTGGCACAAATTAATCTGTGGGGTGAAGAATTCCCACTTGCAGTGATATTAAAACTGGGTGACGAAGAAACCTTGTTACAGGATATTTAGTTTAAATGGTGATTTGAGTGATGGTCCTCATCTCCCTGAGTTAAGGTTTTCTTGTAACCATTGCGTATCATTGTAGTTATTGAAGTGATGCAATTGAATAGCATAATTCTAGCCTAGCTAACTAGTAACTTGCCATTGTCTGTAAAGTCAATGCGCTGTTTTGATTTGTGTATTAAGTTATATGTGATACGTCATAACTGACGGCGCATGAGTTTCTCAAGCAGGTTTACAGCAGTGCAAGTTCTGCTCCTCTTGCACATGTTGTAAGCCTGCATTGGTCTCTTAGCAACATCTGATCCCGGAAGTTGAGAGCAGCCTCTTCTGGTTCAATCTGATAACAGCAGACCCACAGACCCTTGTGTAAACAAACAACTGTGTATAGCTAAAGCTAACTCTTTAACAGCCGAACAGGCATAAGCTAACTAAGCCCTTTACCTCAACTGTTAGCTTTAAGCATCTGACTTACTGACACTGTGTGAGTGCAAGGTGTGAACCACTCCTCTCTCTCTCTCTGTCTCTCTCTCTCTCCCCCTCTCACTCTAGGCTTCACTTCCTGTCTGTGCTATCACCTTCTGTTTAGATTCAGGTTGGCCCCTCCTCACATACGTTGGTTCTATTTGTGTTATTTTTATTTTGACTTTATTCTACCTCTCTATGATTTCATTTCATTCATTTACTTTTTAGCTTGAATGTACAGATTCAGCTAAGTTGAGATTCAATTAAATCAATTTGTTTATTTGTATTATTCCTTTTAGTTTCCTAAAGCTATTAGGACATTTTCATTGTACCTGTACTTTTACCTCATTTTAGTTATTTGACCATCACCATCTTTCCTCTCGGTATAGGTTAGATCAGTTCTAGCAACTGTTGTCCCCTTAATGAGCTGTACAGGTTTTAGTAGCCTAATTCCTGTCTCTTCTATTACCCTCCTTACACCAGGCCCCTGAGTAGACTAGAAACATTTCCTATTGTTTCTGTTTATTACCTTAAGGTGTTTGATGTTTCCCTGCTAGTGCAGCTAAAAGTCTCCCTAGGTTTATGATCCTGCTGTGTCACTTTAACAAGTGACAACTGCTTAATCATATCTCCTAGCTTACACTAAATAAGGAAAGCCCTTCCTTCTCCCTCTGTCTCTTCCTGATTTTATTTCAGTTTGTTTATTGAATACCTTCATAGTGACCAAACCTGTCTGAACCATAAGAAAATACTTGGTAATATTGTTGATAAACAGAATAGTCTAAGTCATTAACCCTCTGGAGTCTAAGGGTATTTTTGGGGCCTGGAGAAGTTTTGTCATGCCCTGACATTTGTGCTTTTTTTCAGTTTCTTATAAATATCTAAATGGCTAAAGTCTAATCTCACTGTAATCAGCACAAACTAGGCTATAATAATATGTGAGCAGCATGTATGTACATGATTGTGTTTTTTTGAGAAAAAAAAATGTTATGCGTGGTTAGTGAAAAACTAAAAAATGTTAAATCACTTGAAAAAGGCAATAAAACACATATAGAAAATTGGTTCCCAGGAATTTTGAGAACTGGAGCTTGTAGCCTAGATTTTTTTTTTTTTCTAAATGATGTGAAAATCATCTTGTTTACTCACTTACAGAAAAACAATATATTGATTTAAATTTTCTAAGACACTTTTTGTTGGTAAAAGTCATATGCGAGTAGGCGTCAACTATCATGAATTCACACCTGAGAAGACAAAGGCCTGCATAATGAGCTGCATAATGAGCCATTCAGTCAGCTGTGTCACTGAGAGGGATGAGTTACAAGAAAGAATGTGAGGACTAAATAGATGAATAGATAAATTTTATGTTTGTAGTTTATTTAGAATATTTTTTATTATCCCACAACATAATTTAATATTCACTTGTGAGTGCAGTTAAACAGTTTATTAGGAAAAATCAAAGCTGACTTTCAAACTGAATTTTTTGCATCATTACTCCAGTCACAAAATCCTTCAGAAATCCTTTTAACAATCTTATTTTCTACAAAAAAACATTTATTGTTTATTATTATCATTATTATTATTATTATTATTATATTATTAATGTTGAAAAGAGCTGAGAATATTTTTTTTTTAGGTTTTTTAGGGGGGGATAAATTGAAAGAACAGCAATGATTGTTACATTTGTTACAGTTACATTTATTGTTACATTTATCTTATTTACATCAAGCTTTTGAATGGTATAGTAGTGTATATTGTTATTGAAACTTCATAATATTTCACTTGATTATACATTTAGTCAGGAATTATAGTTTGGAAAAAGTCTTTGGAAAAAGTCTAAGTAGTAAAATTTTTACACGTTATGTGAAAACTAGTACAAGTATATAAATAAATAGAAAGAGACTTACTCATGTTTATGAACTCTGCTGAATAAAGTGCTTCATTCTTTTTTTCTGAGGAAATCCAAATCTCAAATCCTCAACCACATCACATCTTTTTGGGGTGATTTATGTCTTATTCCTCTCATCGCGAAGCAAACAGTAAAATAATAAAAACTTGAAGAACAGTCTCGCTGCGTTGTCTTCTGTTGTGTGGGCGTATTCAAAAGCCGCGCGCTTCAGTGAAACATTTGAATCTCAGAAGCGCGCTCGGCGCGGGGGCGTGGTCGCATTAGAAGATAATGAAGGGAGACGTGAAAAACGGACATCGCGTTGTTTTTTCATATGGATTACTTTATCACAGAATATTTGTTTTCAGCAGCACTTGTTTAGTTTAAAAGTAGACATGTCAGGCTTTCTATAGATATCTCTCTCATGTCTCTTTCGTTGAGTATTCACTGAGTTACAGTTCATTTTAATGACGCATTTGTATCTGAAGATCAGCGCAGACAAAGGCTGCAGACAGCACTCCTTGTTTGTTATCTTTATTTTATAAGTGCACAAAGTTTTGTTGTTATTATGTCTGTATACAAAAAAAAGTAGACCCTTTACAGATTCGATTGATGTATTGCACTTATCTGTACGATCAAAACTGAAAGTGTAATTTAAGTTTTTTTCGGGGTTATCAGGAGAAAATACCCCAAAACGCGTATACGCGTTAATCGACTCCAGAGGGTTAAACCCCCTAGGTTATCTCCCATCAACAGTGTTACTCATAGTTTTCAGGTGCTCACTCACACTATTAATTATCCAGTCCCCGCCTTATCAGCCATGATATCTAAGCATTTAGTGTGCATCACTAACTGATCACACCAGTTAACCATGCAACACATAGCCCAAACATGTTAGCTCACTAAATCCATACAGACTTGTGTTGGCTTTTCTGTGCTTTTCCCTCTCCACCTGTGTTACGACTGTGTCCAGATCATCCAGCTCTGCCACCCACCTGATCAGCCAGCAACCTGACTATGTGCTGCAACAGATGCCCCCCCCCCCCCCCCGGTCCGGGACCATGCCTGATCTACGGCACCTGAGCGAAACGGCTGGACGACAACCTGAACTGACAGACAGACCATGATCAAACCAAGGCTACAGCCACAGAGAGCCAACCAGGATCATCGGTGCTCTCGCCCACAGCTGCATCATCCAGTTAAAGCAGAGTGGAAGACACCTTGCCCACAGGGAGGACCGGGAGCATGCGCAGAACTGCCAGACCAGCTGTGCTAGCAAGTGACAGCGGATGAAGAGGACAAGGAGCTACAGGAGGAAGTGGAAAGCTTCAGGAGGCCTCTACAAAACCCGCACAGACACTGAGCACAGAGAGCAGCTGGAATATAAGCCAGAGAGGCTCCAACAGGCTGAAGCTCTCTTAAGTAATGGCCCAGGCGAATCAAAACAACGCCTGTGAATGCCACCTGCAAGCAGCCCGAGCTGAAACCCAATTCCTTGCTCAGCAATGAGACAACCCCAAACACCAATCGGGTAAAGTCAGACAAAGCCAAGGTGACCTCAATGTCACAAATAAACTGAAATATGCTTGCAGACCACAAGGGGTCGGGCAGGGTCCCTTCCAGAGAATCACTGCAGACACACGCACCGTGTGGCCCCACAGACCCCAACAAACTGGCCAGAGACATTACAACTGTCAACCTAAATACTACAGAAGGCCACAACACTTGCCTACTTGCAAAACAGGGACTTTTATGCTTGAACTCTGCAAATGTGACCACACAAGACAGACTATCTGCTTAGGATCACCCCCAGCCTTGAGGCACACAACATCCTGTACCAGCAGACTGAAACTGTAAAAGCGGATTACAAAAACTACAACTACGAGTCTACTACAACAATGAGTCTACGGCAGATGACAGAACAGGCCACAAGGGAGGAAGGCTTCAACTCCAGAACCTTCCCTCCTCCCGAAATCCACAGTACATTGGCCTACAGAGAACACAGCGCTGCCTCCATAGAGACTGTTAAAATCCTGCCTGTCTCTGCACAGTACCCAGAACTGACTCTGGAGAGCACATGGGCCAGCATGAAAAGATCCTGAGGACATTAAAGAAACTGATCCTGAGAGTGGCCTCACCAGCAGGACAAACAGAATATTTATCAGACTAGCAGACTTCTTTTAACTATGAGCGGCATGAGAAACCAACAACCTACCAGAATGCCCTCCTACTAAGAGAAATGCCAAGATCTCGGCCAACAGTATCTCACCACAGAGACATCCATTCTAAAGCCAGACGGTTATGGCACCCAGACAGCACATCAGCAGACGGCTGACCACCCACGACAGGCCAAAATACACACACGGCAAACTCCCCTGCACCTGACCATCAGCTCCATGAGACTGTACACCCCATGTACACAACACAAATGGAAACATGCCCTCTTTTCACCAACATAGACCTGCTGTATTGGTTTGAGCCCCAATGGACTTTAAGCATGCATAGAATTGGGCTCAAGTGTGGGAACGTTCACCTTTCCAGCCAGCCAGCTCGTCTGAAGTGCACTGCTTGGTCACAAAGATCAGGCCTGACATCTCAACTGGTCACGAGAAACCCAGTCTCAAGGTCAGACCAGCCCACAACCCAGATCTTTGCTAACCAGCCACTGACCACAGAACCAGCCATTCCATCACCAACTAATGGCATCACTGAGCCACTTCAACTGATGGCTGCACATCCAGGATGATCCAACACCTTTCAGCGTACCGGCCACCACACAAACCCGGTACCAGGACTCCAGAGGAATCCAATTAAAAAGGGGGGCAACCAGGAGACAGCATGTTGGAAAACAAGGCGAGACGTGAAGTAAACCCAACTTTTATGTCACTTCTAACTCTTTGATACACCCCCACGCTGAAGCTCAGAAATAGAACTGAACTCTCAAGGCCCAAAAGGGTGCACTGAACATGCAGTCATACATGCATACCACCTTCTCATTGATAAAGAGCTGCTGGGTCACATTGACCCTTGGCTGAACTTGAGACAGCCGAAACTCCAGGCTGAAGTGCAAAACCCCTGCCACTTCAGCCAGACATGTCACCCAGACAGATGGTCAGGTCACCGAGGTCCCGGGAAAATCTCACAGCCAGCCATTAGAATATGGCATTAAGCCTCACACTCTTCAAAGCACACACCAAGCACACACCAGATCTGCCTTCGCAAGCGCAAGTGCATGAGCTTCCCTATGAGGTCTTGTTGTCAACCATGATGACTGCCAAGGTCACACGTGCGTTTTAAACCTGAAGTAAAATAACCAAAGCTCAACCTGCTACTTCCTGGTTCTCGCAGACCTCGCAACCCCCTGGGGAAGCCCTGTCAAGTGCGAGATCTTCCTGCCAGACCATATGAGACATTTACTCTGGTGAATATATGAGACTGCAGTTCCAATATACAGAAAGGGGTCGCTGTTCAGCTCAACAGACAGCATGGCCAAACCGTCAACCACACACCTTCATGGGAATGGAGGGAACCTGGCCCCAATTTGAGCCACACCCCCTTTTCTGAAGAGACATCCTGCACCTGCTGACAACTGCCAGTGCCAAAGGTACTCTTCACAAGAGGCAATGATGCATAGCTAATGCTAACTATGTGAACTGACTCAAGACCATGTAACATCAAACTCAAATGGCATCTGTACTCTACGCCAGGCCTGATTTACCCGCATCCCAAGGAGTTTCATCTGACAGCTGGATTCACCAACTACTGCCTTAGTGCTGGTCTACACCAACAACATGGCCAGAACTAAAGGGGGGTGCCCACTTCAGCAGAACACTACTCCCACCAGAGCACAAACTAACTACTCAAATGGCAAAAAGAGCCTGCTTTGCACTTCCTGAACCATCCAGTGATTCGCCAGTCACAACAGAACACGGAAAGTGATCACAGAGATGTGCCGCCAAACTTTAATGGCCCTCAACGGCCAACGCATCCGTACAGAGGACCAATGCCCCCCCAAAGCCACATGGATGCAATGTTGAGGCACGGTGTGCCCAGAGCAGGTGTTTGTGGGTTAACAGCAAACCTCTTGCCCACAGCAACACTGCAAGCTTGACTTCCTGTCATCAAAGTACAAGTGACAGACAACCTGATCACCCTTCAAATCGCATTGACTCACAAGAAGTGCATCAGATAACTCCTGATTTACACAGACTCAAATGATGCCAAGCTCAGCTTCAAACACTACCTCATTGGCTAGGAAAAAGATGAGATTGCCACAATGAACAAGAAGCCAGTCAAGCATCAACACCTGTCCCAGGTGTGCAACAACATCACAAGTAAGCATGAGCTGATCATCCACTTGAAGGTCAAAGAACACTCAAACCAGCCGAGTCCTGACAGGCCCTTGCCAAAACAGGTGCATTGCATGGTGAGCTATGGTCTCAACCAAGATCCACCCACCTTCCCATGACATGACAGCCATAACCCGCAGGAGACCAACTTTCACCTCCATGGTACCCACCTTGCAGCCCTGATTCCTGAAACCCAAAAATTTCTTAGTATTTCTGCATTTCTGTTTCCACTTATGTTATGTCACTTCTATTTATTTTTATTATTTTTTTGGGGGGGGGGTAATTCATTAAAATAAGGTATGTGGTTAAGACAAGTTCAAGATATTTTCACATTTTATTCTATGATATGCATTAATAACATTAAATGGCAAAACAGGAAAACTACTTAATCCAATTACTAGTTTACTTTTTTTACTCAAGCTGTATTTTATTGGGTTTATTCTCTCGCTCTTGCAAACTAACTCAAGCCTTCCAGTCTGTAGATTTTAAATACAGACCAAAAGAGTTGTCAAAAGCTTAATGGCAGTGATATAATTGTCAACCATTTTATAGTTTGTTTTAAAGCCTAACTTTAGCTTTTTACTTCTGTTGATTGTATTTATGTTTCAAAGTGAACAGATGTCGGGTTCAAAAATACATAATCTCTGCAGAACTCTATTAATTTACATATATTAATCCTAACTAATGTGTTTCTAAAATTTTAAGTTATAATATAAAAATATACATTAACATTACTTGTATTATGAACAAAAGTAAATTAATACATTTATAAATCTATTCATTGTTAGCTCATGATGCCTATAATGTTTCCATATTTTAACCTTATTGCCAAGTGTTACCATTTACGCTAATTGTAGAGGACATCAGAGGCAACTGACCCTTCGTTTAAACCCCCCAACCCCTTTAGTTATTTTTGCTACATCCGACAAAGCCATGGCACTCTCACTACACATGCTCATGAAGAATTGACACTAACACTGACAATACACTAAGTCTCGCATAGCCAGACCTTCAGACTGAAGGTCTGGAATTCATGGCAGCTTACATTGGTCAAGGTTCACCCATGAGGCCGTTTGACTGACATGTCAAACAGCCAATCACAGTTTGTTTTGTTTAGCATCACGTTTCGGGGCGTGGAATTGTCGCCACAATAACAGACTGGTGTGTAAAACACGTATTTGAAAGATATGCACCGAACTTTAAATATTTCACACACTTTTGAAACTCCATTGTTCATTTGATACTGATAAGCGCTCGTCGTCACAGTTGTAAACATTATAACAGACTGGTGTGTAAAACTCTCGGACATATTTGAAAGATTCTATGCAGCGAACTTTAAATATTTCACATACTTTTGAAACTCCAGTGTTTAGTTGATACTGATAAGCGCTCGTCATCACAGTTGTAAACATTATGGCTTTCTTCTTTAGTGAGGGGGTTTGGCGCCACGGCATCTTTGTTTCCAGGCAGAACGTTAAAGAATGTGACACGCACGTCCTCCCGGAAATCCTGTAGAAATTCAACCAATCCAATGACGACTTTGACACTCCTGAAGCGTTTCCACTTTTTTGTCCCATATGCATCGTTTAGACGTTTAGATGTTTCAACTGCGGAAATACTTAAATACACACCATTTATCAAGTTCAAGTCCACCAACGTTAATCTAGTCTCCTGTCTGGTTTCTTTGTCGGACAAAATGGCAGATTTAGCTTTATAATTGGTCAGATCACCTGTCAATCAAGCTCCCGGCAAAGGGTGTGTTGTGTTTGTTTCACTGTCATAATGAAAGATTTAATTAAAGTGGAAAGCTATGAAATCAGCTAAATCATTACATAAAATGCTTTGTGCCATATAATAACATCCAAACTGCACACCAACAACACACTCACATACAGTCATCATAACAGACAGTCAAACACGTTTCAATACACTGCTTCTCATCAAGCTAAACTAGATGATCTGATCTCTGGCTGCTAGTGCAGCTCTCTAACCAAATTAACCCTCCCAACCACCCCTCCCATTTCCCCCAGTAGCCACCTCTCACTGTCTCCTGTGATCAGAGTTAAAATTCATCACACACTGTAATGTGGCTTCACATCCATTTACCCTCAAGCAAACGTGGAGTGTGTCTGAGCCCAGGATATGCTTGCAACGAACCTCCATCTTCACTGTTCATAGTTTGGGAAGCAAAATTACTTAGTGAAGTGTCATGTAATATTAGATATTAAGATTAAGGAGAGCTACTGTGAGAGCTACGGTGAGATCATTGCACTGATATCATGATAACTAATTTTCTGTACTTAAATGTACAGTCTTGTCCCTAGCCAAAGTGTTTCTTAAATTTTTTGGGTTAGAATTTCTCTGTAAAATGTTTTGTAGCCCATTAAGAACATACACACATTATTTTAACCTAATTTTTATGTAAAGAATAATGTACAGACCACCAGTCAGTAAAATAAAAACCAAACAATTTACTAATAAAAGATGATCAGGTCTTGTATAATCCTAAATGGGTGTAATTTTCCAAATAAATAAAATCAATAAATGTACAAGAAATATTGATTTGGTCAAAAATTATTTGATTATGTGAATAGAAAGACCACAGGGTGCTGCAACAGATGTGGAAATACCAGTGTAGAATCTCACTATACAATTTTTTTTACACAGCTCTCTGACAGTTATTTTTGTATAGTGATTGTATTTATCTTTATGAACTGAATATTTTACTGTTTTCGCTGACAACCAGTTGCCATGTAATCTGAAAATTCTTCATGAATGTAAAAGATTTCTGCACACAGATTTTGCTACAGGTTCTAGCTGGTCACAAAAATACCACGTTGACTAACAGAAAGTGGCTTGGTTTTGAAAGTGACTTCTGGGTGAGCCATGATTAGGTTTGACAATGAACAATTAACCTTTTTAACTGCAAAATTTTGCCCAAATTTCACAAATGTGACTGCAACTTATAACAGTGGCTCTCAACCTTTTTGACTTGAATGCCTGCTGTAATCTAACACAATATTTGAATGAAAAAAAAAGAAATGCCAGTTTACATCTTCGTTTTTAGCATTTTAATTAAAATAATTTTAAAATATTTATAATAATTTAATAATTTAAATATGTTTAAATTATCCTGCAGCCCTGTTAAAAAACACTGGTATATACTGTAAGACTATACTATATTCTCTTGAAGCCATGTTATAGCTTTATCTAAGGAACATGCTGAAATTTGAGTCATCATTTATTGAGAATTCATACTCATGTCACGTTTTTTTTGTGAGAACTGCCCCTTAAAATCTGTTGTTTAATGTTGTATAAATGACCACAAAATGTTACTTTCAGATTCTGCCTGAATGTATTAATATATTTGATCACTAAATAAGTAAATAAGATTTACAGGTACTGAATACATTTTAATGTGTTATAACCCTCTGTATTTAACTGGTCAAACATGTTTTACATATTAATGGCTGACATGGTTTCATTTTAACCAGCTAAAAATCTGAAGTACTGATCTCTCTCTCTCTCTCTCGCTCTCTCTTTCTCTCGCTCTCTCTCTCTCTCTCTCTCTCTCTCTCTCTCTCAATATTTATGTAGATTGAGTGGAGTGTTCCAGAAGAAAAGAGGAAATCTTGTGTTGCTAAGGGGAAAACAGAGGTAAAGTCATATGGTGTATGGTGTGTGTGCTTGAGGTGGGGGGATGTAAAGAGCTCAATAGCAAGTGAGCAAGTGAAACAAAAAATATGAATCTTTTTGAATGCGTTGGAAAAAATCCTAATTTCAAAATCCACCATTTTCCTGCTTTGTTTATTTTGAAAAATATTTTTTTTGAAGGTGCCATTAGCACTTTTGGACCAATATTACAGTAGCCACAACTTCACTGACACTCAGCAGCATGGATGCAGCATCATGCAAAACCAATATTTTCAGTGACGGATGCCACTGTAGAAATCGTACTCGGTTAATAACATAACCTCGGTTCCCTGAGATATAGGAATGAGTATTGCGTCTGCTTAAGACACCATGGGAAAAAGCCTTTTTCTCCTAAACTGAAGCCTTTTTTTTCAGTCACGCAGTGATATTGCACGGCCAGTTCACTGCGTGATTGAAAAAAAGGCTTCAGTTCAGGAGAAAAAGGCCTTTTCCCATAGTGTCTTAAGCAGACACAGTACGAGTGTAGTATCAACAGGGAAGCACTATTAACAATAAGTAATAAATCATTTATTCTGTGAGTAAAAGTGTCCAATAACTGTTTTTTCTAAATTAAAATTGCTTAATGTTTAAACCTTTTTAATTATATATATATATATATATATATATATATATATATATATATATATATATATATATATATATATATATATATATATATATATATATATATACACACAAACCCGATTCCAAAAAATTTGGGGCACTGTTCAAATTGTGAGTAAAAAAGAATGGAATAATTTACAAATCTCATAAACTTATATTTTATTCACAATAGAATATAGATAACATATCAAATGTTGAAAGTGAGACATTTTGAAATGTCATGCCAAAATATTGGCTCATTTTGGGGGTTTCAGGAGAGCTACACATTCCAAAAAAGTTGGGACAGGTAGCAATAAGAGGCCGGAAAAGTTAAATGTACATATAAGGAACAGCTGGAAGAGCCTCTCAGAGTGGCAGTGTCTCTCAGAAGTCAAAATGGGTAGAGGATCACCAATTCCCCCAATGCTGAAGCGAAAAATAGTGGAGCAATATCAGAAAGGAGTTTATCAGAGAAAAATTGCAAAGAGTTTGAAGTTATCATCATCTACAGTGCATAATATCATCATCATGTGATCTTCGGGCCCTTAGACAGCACTGCATCACATACAGGAATGCTACTGTAATGGAAATCACAACATGGGCTCAGGAATACTTCCAGAAAACACTGTCGGTGAACACAATCCACCATGCCATTCGCTGTTGCCGGCTAAAAACTCTATAGGTCAAAAAAGAAGCCATATCTAAACATCTAAATGGACTGTGGCAAAGTGGAAAACTGTTATGTGGTCAGACGAATCAAAATTTGAAGTTCTTTTTGGTATACTGGGATGCCATGTCATCCGGACTAAAGAGGACAAGGATAAACCCAAGTTGTTATCAGCGCTCAGTTCAGAAGCCTGTATCTCTGATGGTATGGGGTTGCATGAGTGCAAAATGCATTAATCCATCCATCTGGATGGGAGCATATGTTTTTCTAGAACTTGGATATACCTTTCAGCATTGATGGTGCCTTTCCAGATGTGTAAGCTGCTAACACATCTGAAAAGGCACCATCAATGCTGAAAGGTATATCCAAGTTCTAGAACCAACATGCTCCCATCCAGACATCATCTCTTTCAGGGAAGACCTTGCATCTTCCAACATAACAATGCCAGGCCACATACTGCATCAATTACAACATCATGGCTGCGCACAAGAAGGATCCAGGTACAGAAATGGCCAGCCAGCAGTCCAGATCTTTCACCCATAGAAAACATTTGGCGCATCATAAAGAGGAAGATGCAACAAAGAAGACCTGTATCATACAGTATCATATGGATATCATATCATGTCATATCAATTATTGGTTATCGGTATTGGCTTATCTTTTCACATTGATGCATCCTTAATATCTGTAAAAGTCATATCTTGTCCATGTTCCACTCGGACCTCGCGCGCAGAAAACATCCAGTCAGAAGCAGATTGAGTTGTTTCACAGCTTTGAAATTTTAGTACTGTCTGTCTTTTTAATATCAAGCATGTTCCACTCTTTAATGTCTCATTCATTCATGTTCCTTTATCAAAAACTTCACGCTAACAGTGCCACCCGCTGAAAGCTGTGCGGAAAAAGCTAAAGTAACCGGCATAATGTCTCATACTGACTCTTGGCACAGGAGAACACCATCTTCTATAAAACAAAGTATATGTTTCAGTCCTGTCACTGTATTTACATACATTTACATTTTTTTCGCTATTACCACAAACAAGCTTGAATCTGAGTTTATTAGCTCTATGTTACCATAGAAACCTCAGTGGGTTGCTGTCGTGACTTTCGCGAATAGCACTGAACTCGTAATTTGGCTGGTACAAAAAAATGTATATGTATATGTATATGTATATGGTATATTTTATATGTATATGTATATGTATATGTATATGTATATGTATATGTATATGTATATGTATATGTAAATGATAAAGTTTTATCAGCTTATGTTGGCTCTATTACAAAGGAATTGCTGATCTCTAGTGATGTATAATTTTTGTAATTGGCCTACATCATTTGTTGGTAAAGGGTGAGCGATCTGCCGAGCCACCTGATTTTTGTCAAAGAGCCAGGTGTGGCTCGTGAGGCATAGGTTCCCGACCCCTGCATTTAGGCATCTAGATGTGGTGAAGACGACTTGGTGAAATTCAAACCGAGCATCAGAATGGGGAAGAAAGGGTTTTTGAACGTGGAATGGTTGTTGGTGCCAGACAGGCTGGTCTGAGTATTAAAAAAAAACGCTGATCTGCTGGGATTTTCACACACAACCATCTCTAGGGTTTACAGAGAATGGTCTGAAAAAGAGAAAATATCCAGTGAGCAGCAGTTGTGTGGACGAAAATGTCTTGTTGATGTCAGAGGCCATAGGAGAATGGGCAGACTGGTTAGAGATGATAGAAAGGCAACAGTAACTTAAATAACCACACGTTACAACCAAGGTATGTAGAATACCATCTCTGAATGCAAAAGACGTCGAACCCTGAAGAAGATGGGCTACAGCAGCAGAAGACCACACCGGGTGCCGCTCCTGTCAGCTAAGAACAAGAAACTACAATTTGCATTTTGCACAGGCTCACCAAAATTGGACAATAGAAGACTGGAAAAATGTTGCCTGGTCTGATGAGTCTCGATTTCTGCTGCGACATTCAGATGGTAGGGTCAGAATTTGGCATAAAGAACATAAAAGCATGGACCCATCCTGCCTTGTCTCAACGGTTCAGGCTGGTGGTGGTGGTTTAATGGTGTGGGGGATATTTTCTTGCACACTTTGCGCCCCTTAGTACCAATTGAGCATCGTTTTTAAACACCACAGCCTACCTGAGTATTGTTGCTGACCATGTCCATCCCTTTATGACTACAGTGTACCCATCTTCTGATGGCTATTTCCAGCAGGATAATGCACCATGTCACAAAGCTCAAATAAATCATCTCAGACTGGTTTCTTGAACATGACAATAGCTGCTTTTCCACTGTCGGGCCAGTGCGAGCCAGTGCTTTAAACGGGCCGGGCGGGGCTAATAGCCTCAGACCTGTAGCACCGAGGCCAGAATAGCACTGCGTTTCCACCGTCGGGCCAGAAGCTCCGCTGCGCTTCACTAAAACCTGCCCTTTACACGTCTCTCAGGAACAACATCATGCAAATCCATCATTTCACCAACAAACAGAAATTATCAGAAAATTAATAAGATATAAGTCACTGGAACTAGCACGATCACAAAACAAACATGATAAAAGCGTCCGTTTGTTTGCATGCTTTGTTAAATATTTAAATCCAAAAGCATCAATGTTTTTATTATAATTGGCCTAAGTGATACACTGATCATAATGAATTAATTTATTAAGAAATAAAGCGTTATGAACATAGCCTGCTTATTCAGTCGAGTCTTTTTCTGTTCATTTGTATTCACAGTAGCCTATATACCTCACATTTAGAAATAATGATCATTGATGATCACAATAATGATCACAATCGAGACGCGACTTATGACAGATAAAAATATGTAACTAAATAAATACACGATTGTGATAGAGAATAAGAAGCTAAGGTCTGATTTCTTCAAGTGGTCACATTTACTATGTTTACTATGGTAACGTTAATGCCTAGTGTTAATGCCTAGCGTGCATAGTCTTTTGCATAGTCAGGATGCATTTGCGAACAAAAACATTTTGTGTGCCTTATCATTTATATTGTGAAATGTCAATCATTAACAATTTAACTGTGCCGTTTGAAAGATATGGGGGAGGTCTCACTGTAGAAAACGCCTGGGGATCACAGATACAGCCCATTGGAGTTCAGGTTACCAGTCACTGTTATTGATACAGAAACTCTCTTGTTCTTCTCAGCCATGGTTTCAAAGTCATCCTTGACACATTCACATAAGTTGGGGTGTCCAATCCTGGTTCTGGAAGGCCAATATCTTGCACGGTTTAGCTCCAACGTGTTCCACCTTACCTAGCTGGAACTTAAGATAGTAATCATGAAGACCATTGGTTACTTTCAGGTGTATTTAATTGGACAGTGGCTCTACAGGATCAGGATTGGACAGCACTGACATTAGTTGTGAAAAGTATCAGTGTTCTTAAGATGTGAGACATTCTGAAAAGGCCTACAATGTTATGTTTAATCGTTGGGGAGTCTTATACATTTACACTATTAATCAAATTATTAAAATGAAAGCTGCAAGTGACCTTGACTGTAATTGTAATCTCAATTAATTTGCGTGTAAATTTGTTTGAAAGAAGTCTCTCCACTGCTACAATTATTTGATCAACAATACAATAAAACAGGAATACTGTGAAATATTGTTTCAATTTAAAATAACTGCTCTAAATTTTAATACATTTTAAAATGTAATTTTTTTCCTATCATGGCAAAGCTGAATTTTCAGCAGCCATTACCAATGTCTTCAATGTCACATCATCGTGCAGAAACCATTGTAATATGCTGGTTTTTGTCAAAGTTGACAACAGATGTGCTGCTTAATATGTTTTTTGAAAACCTAGAGAAACACAGACAACACAAAGAAACTTGTATATTTTATTTGTCTCACAGTATGTCTTGCTTTACTCTGCTGCCACTCACAGGACGATTGCAGGAACACTACATCCGTCTGCTGGAGTTTTTGGGTGATGGACACATATATGCCTGTGGGACTTTCGCCTTTGACCCCCAGTGTACATTTATTGTAAGTCTCTGTGTTTCAATAACTACACTGACTCAAGTCTTGTCATATTATTAAGTAGGACAATTAAAAAGAAATGCACAAAGTAAGACAGGTATACACATATGGATGGTTCTTCAATAAACCTGTTAGTCTCAGAATAGGCTATATACTTTACTTTATTGCATTATTGTCATTGTACAAAGTGCAATGAAATTCTGTCTGATGAGTCTCCATTAACAAACTAAAAACAACAACAACTTAGATCAACCAACAATAAATAACAAACAGCAGCAGTTACAGCAAAATAAGTATTATGTCATTAAGTGTGTGCAAAGGGGTGTAATGAGGGTTACAGCTTTTGAAAAGAAGCTGTTTCTCAGTCTGTTTGTGTGTTTTCATGGTCCTGTATCTCCGCCCTGAGATCAGGGGGACAGTCTTTGACCCAGGTGAGTGGAATCTACCGCAATATTTTCTGGCCTTCTACTGGAGGCATTCTGCATAAACCAAGTCTAGGTCTGGAAGTGGATTCCCAACAATACTTTGCACTGTTTTAACCACCAAGGTCAAATCCTTTCTGTGCTGTGCAGCTGGCGTACCACACAGTCACACAGTAGCATGGGATGCATGGCACACCTATAGAAATTTATCAGCAGCCAAGGGGAGAGTCCAGCCTGCTTCAACTTACTGAGGAAGAAAAGTATTTCTTGAAGTATTACACTATTATCATAATGAAATGTTCATAATGTAATAATTTTCTCAAAATGTAATAAAATCTTGAGCTCGTAATGTAATAACAATTATTACATTATCAGAAATGTATTACATTATAAACTGACCAAAATTTTTTGTAATATTGTCATAATTCTATAATTATACATATGATAAAGTATAAGCAGCCCAGTATAAGGGACAGTCAAAATATCTGTGCTGTTATTTAGCCTATGTGTATAATATAGTATAATGTATTATGGTATGTTATAATATATTTTATTTTATTTTGATTTTGTGTAATATAATATAATATAATATAATATAATATAATATAGAGAGAGATAGAGAGCGAGAGATAAATCTCTATATATAGAGATAAATGCCAAAATTTATCTCAGATGTGAACATATTATTTGCTTTGCTTAATCTTTTCATGTACAAATTAATTTATTTTTAGAATTAATTTGTACATGAATGGATTAAGCAAAGTAAATATGTTTACGTCTAAGATTCATTTCAGCATTTATATAGAATATCTAAACTATAGCTGAACTTTAGTGAGGTGACATTGTATTAGAACCATGAGAGAAAAAAAAAAAACTCTTTAATTAAAATTCTGAATGCATTAGTCTAGTATGTGTGCAAAGAGTGGTCCCTTTATAATTTCAAATGCACTGAGCCTGTCACTCATCTCAGTTCATTGGTTCAATGGATTTCTGTGATTAGCTACACTGCTCAACGTTGCAAATATTGTAAATCGAAACAACTGATGCTCTCCAGAGCGCAAATGTAAATATGCACAGAAGAGTTTTCCAAATAATGTTTGTTGTTGTTGTTGTTGTTTGTTTGTGAGAGTAATTAGCTCCCTAAATTGGCGTGACATGATAAACTGCTTTCTGTATGGATTTAATTTGGAATGTTGCTTAAATACGGGAACAGCTGGCAATCATACTTTGCATGTTTTAAACACTTAGATTATGTTCTTACTTTGACCATGCCTTAAAGGGGTCATATGATGATGCTAAAAATATTTTTGTGTGTGTGTGTGTATTTGGTGTAATGCAATGTGTTTATGCGGCTTAAGGTTCAAAAAACACATTATTTTCCATATAATGTACATTATTGTTTCTCATCTATGCCCCACCTTTCCGAAACGTGTCGATTTTTACAAAGCTCATCGTTATGAAGCGAGGTGTGCTGTGATTGGCCAGCTATCCAGTGCATTGTGATTGGCCGAATCCCTCAAGTGTGTGACGGAAATGTTACGCCCCTTAACATACTATGCCGTCTCCCAGGCCAGCAGCACGAGACTCAGTCCAGCTGCTCTGCTCGTGCACATCCCATCAACAGTTCTCTTTTAGCAGTTCAGTCAATGTACTGTTTAGGGAGTAACTGAATAACTCAGGATATTTGTTTATTTCACGTCAGAGGGTGTAAGGCACATTTATAAACCGAAGAATTTAAGAAATTTGTGGACTAGTGCGTACTGGAGATGTGAACCATTTCAAACAATTCAGTTCGATTTGGTGAACTGGTTATATAGAAAGATTTTTTCGTGATCTGGACATCACTAGACAAGACAAAACCAATAAAACCCATTAAAAACGAGGCATTTGTTGCATCCAGCTGAGACTTAATTAATGATTATTATGACTTATACTATCTTTTTACACGTTGCATATTGCGCTGCGTAAACATATGTCTGCATTTGTGATCTGAGAAACAACAAGCCTACTCTACTGCTCAAAACTCATGTTTGAATCATCATTGGCAAATTATTTAAATATAAAAAACTTACTTACAGGTTGAAGCACCAGACTGTCCTTGCAAAGTTTGAACTGCCCAGCTTTATAGAAACAACCGTTATGCCACAGACACATTGCAGGCTACTGGTTCAGAAAACAGTCCTCATCTTCCATAAAATGCGCAGCACACACCTGAAAATTTGGGTTGGACTGGACCAGCAGTGTTGAAATACAACTTAACCACTGATTTCTAGTTGTGTCCTCTTTTGGAAGGCCAAAGAAAGTAGTTTCGCTTTCACAACAAAACACACAGTGACTCCACAACATGGCAGCAGCGGCAACAGCGAGAATAAAAGTTACACCTCCTTTCTTTGTGTGAACATTTGGGCAGTGTTATGCAGTGTAATGCAGTTCTGTTTATTAACCAGTAGAGCGCAAAAATTACATAGTGTTGCTTTAACATCCACTTTGCATATTTTAAACACTTAGATTATGTTCCTACTTCTGCGTGAACCGGAAGTTGCTGCCAACTGGATTTCAGTGTGGTGGTGTATTTCCAGCTGAAATGGAATGTTGAGTAGAGGGCGGGGGTTTTATTTTTGTGCTTCTCCTCTCATCTCTCACTCACAGCAGACTAAGCATATTCTGCCCAAGCCACCAAACTGACGTCATCAGAAAAGGCATGCCATTCCAGAGTGAAAGCAAATGATCAGATTTTGATTAAAGATTGCCAAAACAAACCATTTTTTTATTTTTTTTTCAGAAGATTAACTTGCACAGATTAATTGTTGACCTTAAGACTAGCAATGTGCACTGACAAAATAAATATTGTAAATTTTGATTCCATGTGGACTTTAACATCTCAGTTAATGTCCGTGGTATGATGACAATGACAATGGTTACATATAAATATATATGAAACTGTTATTACATTTTAAGTTGCCACAGTGTGTTCATAATGTAATACATTTCTCATACAATAACCTATTACATTATGTGAAAAATTATTACATTTAAAAATTATTATTACATTATGAGCTCAAAATTTTATTGACCTCTTTGGTTTTATTGGTGTTCAAAACCAGATTGTTTGTTGAACATCACAGGGCCAAGTGATGGCTCTCCTTTCTGTAGTGGATCTCATCATTGTCCGATATGAGACCCACTACAGTGGTATCGTCTGCAAATTTCACAATGGTATTAGAGGCATGTACAGTATGGGGGTGCAGTCGTGTGTGAAGAGAGTGAAGAGTGCAGAACTGAGCATGCATCCCTGTGGAATACATGTGTTTTATCCCCTATTTTTACCACTTGTGGCCTGTTAATTAGAAAGTCTTTGATCCATAAGCACAGTGGCCTTAATTATGGAGATTCTGTTCCAGTTTGTGGGGCACTATTGTATTAAAAGCATCTTGACATATGTGTTTGACACCTCCAGATTGGAAAGGGCTTTGTGGATTGCTATGGTGACTGCGTCCTCCGTACAGTATATTGATTTCCCCGGTAGGCAAACTGGTAGCTGTCTAATTCAGGAGGTATTCCTCTGTAGGAATAAAGAGGTCATATGATGCGATTTCAAATTTTCCTTTCTCTTTGGAGTGTTACAAGCTCTTGGTGAATAAAGAAGATCTGTGAAGTTGCAAAGAGTAAAGTCTCAAATCCAAAGAGATATTCTTTATAAAAGTTGAGACTCTTCCACGCCTCCCTGAAACGGCTCGTTCTATCATTACCCAAATATCTACGTCAGTATGTGGGAAGATTTGCATACCGTCGCCCAGATGTTCATGCAAAGAAAGAACCTTTTATTCTCATTGTAGTATTGTTGTTGCCGCTGCCGCCATGCCATGAAGACGCTATGTGTTTCACTGTAAATGCGAAACTACCTTGTTTGGCCTTCCAAAAGAGGATGATAACCACTTCGTCATGCCTGGAGCTGATCCGTGCTGGTCGTTGAGGAAATACATCAACTTTGCATTTTTGATCGCTGAATCGGCTTTCACCATGGATGAAGCGGCATCCAGCCCAGGGTCGTCACATGTGGCTGCTGCAAGACCAAGGTATGCTCCTTCCTAGAATCTGCTTGCTGCTTTTCAAGCTGCCCGCCTCTGCTCATTCAAGCCGGCTGCGGGCTCATTCTGGGCCTCCGGCCTCTGCTCACTTAAGGCCGCGGTGTGTGACACTGTTTCGTTGAGAAAGTGAAACTACTTTGGTTTTGCCTTCCAAAAGAAAACAAGACTAGAAATCATGTTTAAATCACATTTATAATGGGTTTTATGTTTTTGTCTCGTCCCTCCGGCCGGATAAGGCATCACAATATGTTAAGAGGCATAACATTTCCATCACAGGCTTGATGTATTTGGCCAATCACAACGCACTGGATAGCTGGCCAATCACAGCACACCTCGCTTTTCAGAGAGATGAGCCTTGTGAAAATCGACGCGTTTCAGAAGGTGGGGCATAAAGGAGATACAATAATGTACAGTATGTGGAAAATAATGTGGTTTTTTTTATGCGGTTCTTAAACCGCATAAACACATTTCATTACACCAAATACACAAAATAATGTTCTTTTTTGCAGCATCATATGACCCCTTTAAGGGGCAGTCATGGCCTGATGGTTAGAAAGTCAGACTTGTAACCCAAAGGTTGCGGGTTCAAGTCTCTGGTCCGGTGGAAATTGTAGGTGGGGGGAGTGAATGACCAGCGCTCTCTTCCACCCTCAATACAAGACAGACGTCATACCCTTGAGCAAGGCACTGAACAAATGCTCCCCAGGCACCACAGCAATATGGCTGCCCACTGCTCAGGGTGTGTGTTCACAGTGTGTGTGTGTGTTCACTCCTGTGTGTGTGCCCTTGGATGGGTTAAATGCAGAGCACAAATTCCAAGTATGGGTAACCATACTTGGCCACACGTCACTTCACTTGCTGCTAAATGTGCTGCAGAATAAGCCTCTCAAAACATTTTATAATGACAGGGCCACTGGGCGATAGTCACTGAGGCAGGTAACAACTGACTTTTTAGATACAGATAAAATAATGGAGGATTTCAGGCAACATAAAAACATCTGCACATAATTTCTGGTCTGGCCCCTCAGTCAAGAAAGAATTAAGAGAATGAATGATTGACCATTTTCCACCTGTGGTATATGACTTTAAGTGTGTATTATAATATTTATAAAGGTATTATACTCTCTATTATATTTTCTTCTTAATTTAATTTTTGCTCATTTCCTTATATTTAAGTACAGATAATAATCACATCTATCTGTCTTCTCTGCCTCATTTAGAACATCTCTTCATTCTCTCTGGAGAAATATGAAGATGGTAGCATGAAGATGGAGACGGGGAAGGGGAAATGCCCCTTTGAGCCCAGCCAGCATTACACAGCAGTCATGGCAGGGATAAAACACACGGTTTACTCTGAATTAGGGTATACGTCTTGTGACATCAATAGTTTTTGTACATTGTAAAGCTTATTATAAATTCTAACCAAAACCCAAACCCTCAACCTAAAAGAAAATTGCTATTGCAGAATGAAAAAAAGTGTTTATAAATATTTTTTCTAGTTTAGGATGTTATGTTTTCTCTACCCTAAATTTAAACACACATTAACCTTTCTGTATATTTAGTTCAACATTAAAACATTATTTAGTGCCCTGTCATGTCCCCACTTCGTAACAACAGATGACACACATACTCCTTGTGTGTCGATTGTTGAGTTGAGTTGCTTTTATGATCTTTACAATTTGCGAGGCCTGGGGGCGGCTTATGTGGTGGTGCAGTACTCTACCCCTTCCAATTGGATGTGGTCAGTGGACACAACTCAAGCTGTGGCTTCCCTAATTCACACTGCCCCTAGGGTCTAGCCTATACTGTAGATTTGGTCCGAGGAGCATTCTGGTTGCGGGAGTATGTCTACCAGGTAAGTATTGAATGACATTTAGCTAATAAGGTTATACTTAGGTGCCCTTTTGTAGTATGCTGGAGCAACAGTTACATTATATGTTTGCCGTAGCTAATCAAAATTGACAATGGTGTTTGCATAGCATCAACACCATGACACAGCAGCTTTTTCCCTTCTCAGGGATCTGGGTTATATACATAAGCCTAAGACGTTTTCTTCTTAAGGGCTATTGGCTGGTCCCCACAATGTAGGTGATTTTAGGGTGCCATCCTTGTGGGGACATTTGGCTCCCAAAATGTTTTAACACAAAATACATTGGAAACACAGAAATTACTTTAGTAAAATAATAGTAATAATAATAATAATAATAAATGAATAAAAATGTCTATTTTTTCCGTTTTTGTTTTTCTCTTTTCCTCCCTTTTTGTTTTTCTCTCTTTCAGGAGGGATCCTTTACACTGCTGCCACAAGTAACTTCCTTGGCACAATGTATGACATTTCCAGGGCAACAGGCATCGAGCAGGAACGCATCCGCACTGAACAATCAATCAACTGGCTTAGTGGTAAGATACTCATCCATCCATTCATCCAGACACAGGCATTTACACATTAAAGGCAACATTTAATGTGTATTTACACTCAGATTGTTTATAACCATACTCTTCATAACTCTTGCCTGTTTCTGAACTCAGATCCAGAGTTTGTCAGTTCTGCCTTCATCCAAGAGGATGAGAAAAACAATCCTACTGGTGAAGATGACAAAATGTACTTTTTTTTCACTGAAGTAGCTAAAGAATATGACCTTTACACCAAGATTAAAGTGCCACGAGTTGCTAGAGTCTGCAAGGTAGGAACTAGATCTGGTCTGTTTTCTTGTCTGGTCTCTATATGTTGTTTTATGGGTTGACTTGGTTTATGTATAAGAGGGATGTTGTACAGTAGTTCTGCTTACAGCTGATATGTTATGTAATTGTACTGTTCCACTTGAGTTCAGATTTCTTCAGTCGTAAAGTTATTCTATTCGTTGTCATCCGTCTGTTTTTCATCAATTATTTTCTATCATATCTGATCTATTTTGGTTTCTCTCTCGGTTTTCTAGTCTGATGTAGGTGGTATGAAGACTTTGCAGAGGCGGTGGACGACATTTCTGAAGGCCCAGCTGGTGTGTGAAGATCGAGCAAGTGGACAGCGATTTAACGTTCTGACTGATGTGTTCACTGTACAGCACCAGCCTGGAGACCCCAGCAGCACACACTTCTATGGCATATTCACCTCACAGTGGTACTTTGTTCTGTTTCACCTCTGACCTGTCTTGACCTTCTGTGCTGGTCTCATGTCTTTTAAATGATTTCTTCGCTCTTTATTTCTCCATGATTGTTTTTTATTTGTGTGTGTTTGTCCTGTTGTGTTGATGTGTATAATGTGTAGGGAAAGAGAGGAGCTGTCAGCTGTGTGTGTGTACAGTCTGGAGGAGATCACTAAGGTGATGAATGGACCCTTTAAAGAGCTGAAAAAGACCTGTGAAAACTGGATTAACCCAGAGCCCATACCAACACCCCGACCAGGACAGGTAAACAACTGCACACTCACGACCATACCATACCATATAATAGTATTATACAATAGATGTAGTTCATGTGTTATTTTATTCACAGTACATAGAGACACATACTGTGTAATACTATTGTAGTCATTGGTACTCATCTTGGCAGTATGAGAACACTCCCAACAGGGGGCTGTTCAATCATTTAGTATTAGTGTAAACTGGAGGGAGTTGGTCAACTGATTTATCTGAAAGATTGGTGAGATAATGTGAATTTGTAGAGCCTCTTACTGTATTATCAACAGATCCAAGTGCAGACAGATTTATTAAAGATAACCACAAGGTCTGAGAACATAAATGAGGCAACACAGAACAGGAGAAAACAAAAAAAATCTAAAAAATCCAAAAGTACATACATTCCACGACTGACAAACCAACTAGAGACAAGCAGGGCTTGTCTAGGATGATGTCTAGTGTTTTAAAATCTATTCAGGTCAAGTACATGTACTTTTAATCCAAAGTAATCAACAGCGGACACACAGTATATACTTGTATGTATGTGTGTGTGTGTATGTGTGTGTGTGTGTGTGTGTGTGTGTGTATGTATATATATATATATATATATATATGTGTGTGTGTGTGTGTGTGTGTGTGTGTGTGTGTGTGTGTGTGTGTGTGTGTGTGTATATACTCACCTAAAGGATTATTAGGAACACCTGTTCAATTTCTCATTAATGCAATTATCTAATCAACCAATCACATGGCAGTTGCTTCAATGCATTTAGGGGTATGGTCCTGGTCAAGACAATCTCCTGAACTCCAAACTGAATGTCAGAATGGGAAAGAAAGGTGATTTAAGCGATTTTGAGCGTGGCATGGTTGTTGGTGCCAGACGGGTCGGTCTGAGTATTTCACAATCTGCTCAGTTACTGGGATTTTCACGCACAACCATTTCTAGGGTTTACAAAGAATGGTGTGAAAAGGGAAAAACATCCAGTATGCGGCAGTCCTGTGGGCGAAAATGCCTTGTTGATGCTAGAGGTCAGAGGAGAATGGGCTGACTGATTCAAGCTGATAGAAGAGCAACTTTGACTGAAATAACCACTCGTTACAACCGAGGTATGCAGCAAAGCATTTGTGAAGCTACAACACACACAACCTTGAGGCGTATGGGCTACAACAGCAGAAGACCCCACCGGGTACCACTCATCTCCACTACAAATAGGAAAAAGAGGCTACAATTTGCACGAGCTCACCAAAATTGGACAGTTGAAGACTTGAAAAATGTTGCCTGGTCTGATGAGTCTCGATTTCTGTTGAGACATTCAGATGGTAGAGTCAGAATTTGGGGTAAACAGAATGAGAACATGGATCCATCATCCCTTGTTACCACTGTGCAGGCTGGTGGTGGTGGTGTAATGGTGTGGGGGATGTTTTCTTGGCACACTTTAAGCCCCTTAGTGCCAATTGGGCATCGTTTAAATGCCACGGCCTACCTGAGCATTGTTTCTGACCGTGTCCATTCCTTTATGACCACCATGTACCCATCCTCTGATGGCTACTTCCAGCAGGATAATGCACCATGTCACAAAGCTCGAATCATTTCAAATTGGTTTCTTGAACATGACAATAAGTTCACTGTACTAAAATGGCCCCCACAGTCACCAAATCTCAACCCAATAGAGCGTCTTTGGGATGTGGTGGAACAGGAGCTTCGTGCCCTGGATGTGCGTCCCACAAATCTCCATCAACTGCAAGATGCTATCCTATCAATATGGGCCAACATTTCTAAAGAATGCTTTCAGCACCTTGTTGAATCACTGCCACATAGAATTAAGGCAGTTCTGAAGGTGAAAGGGGGTCAAACACAGTTTTAGTATGGTGTTCCTAATAATCCTTTAGGTGAGTGTACAGTATATATATATATATATAATATATATATATATATATATATATGTGTATATATATGTGTATATATATATATATGTGTGTGTGTATATATATATATATATATATTATATATATATGTATATATATATGTATATATACCATGTATGCGCTGTTAATATATATATGTATGTATGTCCGTATGTATGTACAGTAGTGTATTATATGTGTTTGCTGGGAAGCCAACCCATGACCTTAGAGTTGCTAGCATCATGTTTCACTAACTATCATTACTTAAATCTGTAATGATCTATTTCCTTTCTTCTTTCATAACTCTCAGTGTTTGAATAGTGCACTGAAGGAGCAGGGCTTTGAGTCCTCCCTGAAGCTGCCTGATAAAGTGCTGACATTTGTGCGTGATCACCCGCTTATGGAGAACAGTGTGGTGGCAGCACCCCTAATGATCAGAAATGGCATCACATATACTAAACTTGCTGTTACCTTAACAATGGCCTCAAGTGGGCTGAAGCAACACATGACCACTGTTTTGCACCTTGGAACAGGTAAGAGATATTAAACAGAAAAACAAACAAACAAACAAACACACAAAAAACAATCATTTAATAATCATCAATAATCATTTATTCATCATGCGTGTTTAATATACGTGTACATGTGTTGATAGATCATGGAGAGCTGCACAAAGTCGCTGTAGTTGGTCCGAATGCAACTCTTATTGAAGAAGTCCCTCTGTTTTCTGCACAGGAGCCAGTGAATAACATATTGCTTTACAAAGTAATAACATACAGTTGTTTGTTATTTAATGTGCTCTGTTTTTTATTATTATTATTTGTGATAAAAAAACAATACTGTATCTTCAATCTGAATTTATACATTTTGCCTCCCTCCTAAATAATGTAACTAATATTTAGGGACTAGTGAATGCATTAAATGAACCTCTCTATCTCTCTGCTGTAGGATGAGGCTCTGGTGGGCACTCCTCTTTCGCTGATGAAGTTACCCATAGTGGATTGTTCTCTGTACTCTACCTGTGAGGTGTGTGCACCTGCCCGATGTCTTGGCTGCGTATGGAGGCATAAAGAGGGAGCTTGTGCTATAATGAAGTATGTCACACATAAACACTCATTCACACAAAAGCATATCAGAACACACAGATGCAGTTTTCCTTTGTTCAATGTCATCACACAGTTACATTTATGTTTCAGGCCAGGTAAAGAAGTAGAAGCAGAAGATTTGGCCGGGCAATGCACCAAAGGTGAAGGTAAGTATGACAGTGGTACCTAATATCTATATTTCATACCTGTGGCATGCTGTTGATCACCATAGACACTCATTTCATCTCTCAGTGTTTATAAATGAACAAGAAATAATCTTACAGTTAAACATATCATCTGATCAATGTCTTGAGGTGTGGTAACCATAGTATAAGCGGAATAATTGACTCCAGGCCGTTGAATTATTAGAAAAATAAGGCACACCTGGTTAGTTTTGTTGCCTTATAACTGCCTCGGGTGTGCATTATTTTTCTAATAATTCAACGGCCTTGAGTCAATTATTCCACTTATACTATGGTAAAATATTCCTTATGTATTATCTGGAAAATATGTATTTTGCGTTCAGTTAAGAGCAAATCATTGTCTACCCAATATTACAATTTAAGAGACTTTTTAAATTTTACAAATATTTTCAATTCAATTAAAATTAATTTGCACTTTTTACAATGAATATCTCAGAGCAGCAAAGATGGCACTAAAGTGGAGAACACCCGCATGAAGATACAACACAAAAAATTATTTAAGAATAAAGACAAACTCCTCATAAAACTAGATCTATTTTTACTTTCACATCACTCAAAATACATTTTGTAAGTTTTCAACAAGTTTTTTGCTTTTAACCCTTTCAGTCTGTTCACTTGAATCGATTTAATAAGTGTATTAAAGGGATTTGTTCATTTTTTGTACTTAATTTAATTTAATTTTTAATTATTTCTTCCGCATCTCATATAACGCCTCTTTTGCTAGTTCCAAAACGTCATTTTAAAGCTGGTAATAGAGGCTTGAGCCGTTGATAGCATTCTAATGCATTTATTTACATTAGAATGTAAATAATTAGGTTACACCACCGCAAAAATAAAATTTTGTCATTAATCACTTACCCCCATGTCGTTCCAAACCCGTAAAAGCTTTGTTCGTCTTCAGAGCACAAGATATTTGGAAATCGGGGCGCTTGACACTGTCCCATAGACTGCCAAATAAATAACAGTGTCAAGGTCCAGGAAAGTATGAAATTCATCGTCATGGCGGATGGACTATTCTGACGAGTCTTTTCATACTTTCCTGGACCTTGACACTGTTATTTATTTGGCAGACTACGGGACAATCTCGAGCCTCCCTGTTTTCATCCAAAATATCTTAAATTGTGTTCCAAAGACGAACGAAGCTTTTAGGGCTTTGGAATGACATGGGGGTAAGTGAATAATGACAAAATTTTCATTTTGGGATGGAGTATCCCTTTAATTAAGTTATTAGAAAGAGAGTGAGAGATACAGAGACACACAGAGAAAGAGAAAGAGAGAGAGAGAGCTTGTGTGAATTAGGTTACCTCTGTGCGTCCTTCAACAGTGTTCTGCAGCAGTGTCTCTGAATAGCTAGTGAGAAATGTCATGTGAAAATCGTCAGAAAATCGTCTGTCATGTTGTTATTTTTGTTAGTCCTATGTGCTGTATAGGTACTGTATGCTAATTTCCATTATTACAGTTAACTATGCAAAGTGATATGGAACTGTAATGCAGTCAAAAGAGCTGCCTGGAACTACGTTCGCCCGACGTTACCCTGAAAATAATTGCACACCTCAGAACGTTCATCAGCCAATCAGATTCAAGCATTCAATGGCCCCGTAGTATAATTGTTAATAATTTGCTTTGGTAAGGGCTGAAAATTCAACTCTGCCATCATTTTAAAATACATGAAAATATAAAACAGTTCTAATTTTATACAGTCACAATTTTACAATTTTATTGGATTTTTGATCAAATAAATGTAGACTTTCCTGTCATAAGTGGATCATTATATTGGGGGTCCTAGGCATTTCAATTGTTTTAATTGAAAATTAATTGTGAGCTAATGAATTGTGATCTACTTTTTCTCTGTATATTTAGGTCTTTGCTCTCCACCTGTAATTGAAATGCGTGTTGAAAAGGGTCTGCGTGTCTTGCTTTCTTGCGTGCAAGTGTCTCCTCGTCCCTGCCGCTGGGACCATCCTCCACATAGTCACACTCGCCGCCACAACTATGACCTGGAGGTGCAAGTCACATCAGAGAGCGTGGGCACCTACGTTTGTCTATGTGATGAAGTGGGCAGAGATCAGCCACCCTGTCGCAGAGCAGAGTACCTCCTGACCCTTGACAACCCCAGCATGGGGGGGAACGTGGCCATTGCAGGTGGCCAACACTTCCTGGCCTGGCACATAATTTTTTTCATTGTAGGATTTGTATTGGGTGGCATACTGTTGTTTATAATTTACAAATGGCAAGGCGGCATGAGAGGGGGCAGGCACTCATCATCCACATTGGAAAAGGAGCGAGACTTGCTTCCTTCTACAGACACACCACAGTCTCCAAGCAGTGCCAGTCTGTTGTCAGAGGCAGTTCCACTAACCGAGAAAAGGAACGGGAAATTGAATGGTCACGGACACAATATGCACCCGGGCGGGCACAACGGCAGGCATATTTATGCCAACTCCAGTGGACTTAAACTGCAGGAATCAGCTTTGAACCTCGCAGAGGAACTGGATGGTAGAGAAAGGGTGGGACCAGACGGTGAGGAGGATGGATTGGGGGATGGACTAAGTGAGATGGAGGAGGAGTTTTCTAAGATGCCTTGTTTAAGAGGAGCACCTCTGGCACAGTGTGAAGAAAGCTCTATCTGAAGACCAGCACACATATAATTTTTGAGACTAAACTCTGTGAAAGGCACACAAACACAGATGGAGGGTTGGAGAAGAGGAGGAAAGCAGACAATCCAAGAAACTGATACACATTCCAAATATATGATTAACATACGCAGTTGCACAAAGAAGCACACAAACAAATAGACTGCATTTGCTGGAGGCTCCTCTACTATTCCATTACATCACAGTCCAGTCCATTCACTCCTGTGTACATACAGTACTGTGTAGATCCATTTCCATATCCTAGTGTCTCTCCATGTATTTGATCAGACGAATGGGCACTTTTGTGTACTATCCTCAAAGCCATTGTGCACCCACATGGAAATACACAGCCTGTGTATCTCTATGTGTGTAGTTCTGTAGTTGCTCAGTCTGTTGCCTCTTTGATGATTCAAAGTTCAAAAGGTCTTTCAAAGGGGAATGACCCATAAACAGCCCAGAGCAGCACAAAATCAGGAATAATCTGCTCATTCATTACTGAAATAAAATAATCTGATTTGTCACCAAAAAGGGCTTTCTAGCACAAAAGCCCTCTGTAAACGATGCTTCACAGCGGCAAATAATGAATGAAGGCTGGAGATACTGTGAACGTGATTTTTGCCTTACAGATAAAGTGTTTTGAGTATTGTGGAGTCCCTGACAGAGAAAGGGGCACAAAGAAGCCTTCAGAGCATATAGGATGAGCTGACTCCCTGGCCACCTTGGTGTAGGATATATGAAAGAAATGACTGAAATAGACCACCATAGAGTGTGCTAAGGTGTCTCATGGGGCCATGATTCGGTCCTGACCTACAGTGCCCAATTTTGAATGAACAGAGAAAATGAGTAACAAAACCAGTTAGCAAATTCTCCTGTAGGATAGTGCATTAGATAGTGAAAATTGTACTTTACTTGACCACTGCAATATAAGTTAGTCATATTTAGAGTAAGGGAGTTGTTTTTCTCTGAAATGGGACTGGCAATGTTTTGTGGTGTCACGAGTAGCAATCAAACCACTTCCATCTGTATAGGGACCAGATGTTGCATGTTCTATTCATAATTTTCTGCACAAACAAAGGACGACAAGATGATGCATGTCGCTTTATTGTTTAGCATGAATGCTTATTGAAACTACAAGGAAATCATCAAAATGGAAATGAAGAGTGAAGGATTTCTTATTGATACATAATTATTGATTGTTTTGAGTTTCCCTTTAAGGACAGAGAATGTGCCTCATTTGAATGTATAGTTATCCCCAGTAAAGTGCATGATGCAAAGTAGCCATGAATACAGAGCTAAAGATTTGTAATGCAATGACCGGGGCTACAGGTTAACCTAAAGCACTCCTAGTACAGAGAGTGTTCTATTTATATGTAGCCACAATGATGTCTGTTCCAGGAGTATGTAAATATCTGTAAATATAAGAGAAAATATGAATAATATCTTTAAAAATATGTTTTTTATTCTGTCTTTCACCACTTGTTGGGTGGGGTCGGGAGGATGAGTTGGGTTCTTCCTAAGTGTCAAACAGTCCCTCTGCCAGCCTAAATGTTGGACCACATTTAAATGCCATTTCCTGCCTTTTTCTATTAGAATAACTTGGATCTACTCACATTCTCCTTTTATTTATTTGGCATTTTCTTTTTAAATAATTGTAACATTGTCAAAGTGAAGGTAACACTCTGGATTATGTACAATGTATCTTGTCTTCTAAATCTCTTTGTCAGCACTCAATAAAAATAATGACAACAGGTACATTCAACTCCATAAACTTCTCATTTACAAAATCCGGATCTTCTTTTGAGTTTATAGTGATAGTTTAAAATAAACCTTCAATCCTCTCAATGTACCATAGTAAATCTGCTGTAGTTAAACTTGTTCAGATGGTTTTATGATAATATTATTGAAAATAACTGATCATTTAGTGTTACGTGCTCTTTGTTGATTATTTTGAATAAATAATTGTCAATTAATGTACAGATATGTTGTATTCTAAGTTTCTATTTTTATAATTTATATATAATTAAGATAACTGTACATTGTGTTTGAAACATTTATTGAAGGTGTTTGTGTGAATGGCTCTATGTGTGAAAATGTCTTGTGATGCTTTTTGGAATAAAATAAAAACTACCTCTCAAAACAGTGTTTTTAACCCTTTCATGCATTAATTATTTAATCACAAAGTAATATATTTTTTAATGTTTGTTTTTATTTTTAAACAAGTGAAAAATCATGCCAATAACTTTTTTCCGCAATATATTTTATTTTGAGGGAGTTACATACAGTATCTGTCCACTGTAGTGGACTCCATGCATCAACGGTATAAAAAGTGATTCAATAGGACTTATTGACTGGTCTGAAAAAAAAAAGAAAAAAAAAAGTTTTTAAAACATTTACTAAGAGCCAATGGTATGAATACACAAAGGAAGGCTAAAAGAAGTCCGTCTGGTGTTTTTCTTCAAAATTAACATTTTTATCAGACACATAGGCTGTATATGTTTACAAGTACTGTACTTGTGAATGGGCTGAGGCTGGGATTTAGCTGGTTTGAAAATAAAGTATTGGATGAACGATATTTGATATACTATGTGCAGAGAGCATTCACTCAATATTATCTCAATTTTGACAGATGTGGCTTTTAGAGGCTTTTGCATTGGATGTTTTAGAAAAGGGGTTTTAAAAATTTTTGGAGCCAGGGACCTGTCAGACTCTGTTCCATGTTTTGGGTGTGTTCAGTTCTTCCTCATGTTTGCTTATGCCCTTATTTGGTTCTGTTTCCTGTTCTCGTTGTCTTATAATTAGTTGATTCGCCCGCACCTGTCGGTCCCCTCGTTAAGTTCAGTATAAATGTGTAGTCTGCCCTCTTGTTCCCTTGTTGAGTCTTAAACGTCATACCTTGTTTGTTCTCCCACGATCCTTGTGTTACTGTACGTTTCTTTTGTTTATTTATTAAAAGTCTATGTTGTTTGAAGTCATCGCCTTGTCTCCTCTATTCCCTGAAACAAGATCCTGTGGGTGCTCGTGAAAAAAAAAGATTGTCATTGTATATTTTAATCAATAAGAAATGGATTGCAGATTTTACAACTTTATTCTTGTATTTTTAGTTTATTTGAGGCAGTTTTTTTGTATTATTTTAATGGCAAATGTCGTCGAGAGTGCATTTTTTGTAATAAGAGAGGGTGCCAGCACGAATCTCTCGGCTTACAGCGGGCTTGCTCTACATTTTATATACTCTGTATATATATATATATATATATATATATATATATATATATATATAGTGATCATGGCTCTGCGCTCCCTCGGATATTAAGTGTAACTCAAACTTTGTTCTGTGTATGCGTGAATAAGTGCTTTTTGTAAACAGGTATTTATTAAATAATTTTATTTAGTGAAGCAGAACCCTCATAGAAAGAATGTGTGCATTATTTGGTTGGGTAATTGCATGCATTTCATTTTCGCAAGATAAATTTTGTGTTGTGAGATCATCAAACACACCATCGAATGGAGTATAGCCTACTCTAGAAAAAACTAACACCCCCGTATAATGAACTACTGAGTAATGAGAATGTTTAACTATGTTAAGCATTTGTTGTGTATGAAAACTTGATTATCATTAACTTGTGTAAACTGGTGAAAATGTGTTTTATAAAAAAAAAGTAAAATGCTTGTTTTTTTGCACCCACCGGCAGAAACATAAATCGGCTGTCCATAACAAACTAAATTTACTTACTAGTCCACTATGTGGTTACACTTATACATTGTGTATAAGCCCGGTAAACTTAAACTTAACCACATAGTGGGGTTGCAAAACCTCTCATTCAATTAAATTCAAGTTTATTTTTAACGATACAAATTGTTGCAAAGCAACTTTAATTTATTTAATTTATTAGTAGCTTATCAGTGGTGACTGTCAGTTTATGTACATTTGGCAGAAATGTACGAAAAAATCAATTAAAGATTTATAGAAAATTAGGTTTATACTATTTTTAGTAGTTAAGTATGTGGCTAATCAAACTTATAGCAAAAATTTGGTAGTTCTGTATGTTGTTTTCAGGGTTGGCATTATCTGAGGTCCTCTGTGGGGTTGGCATCATCTCTTCTCAGGTGTTCTGGATTCAGACTGAAGCAAAACAGAGAAACAAATAGAGACATAATTAGCGTAGCTGCTGTTCCAATCAAGTAAAATTAATTTGTTTAACCCAAGCTAAAGAATCACTACATGAAAAGGTGCGTTTCTGGACTGTTCAAGTCAGCGCACAAACCCGTAAATGGGACGTTTCCGGCAGTTTCCGTGTATGTGCCCTGGCGTTTCTGACTTCTGGACACTGACAGAAACGGACTGTTTGGTGTGCGCCCGAATCTCCTCGTTTTGGGCGGACTGTCACTTTCCCTCCATCAGAGCAGTGCACATCCCCAGTCTCCTGAACCGCGGGGCGGACATGCTTTCGAGAAAGGGGATTCCTCAAGGAGAGTGGAGGTTGCACCCCGAGTCAGTTAGGATGATTTGGTCCCGCTACGGGAGAGCGGAGGTGGATTTGTTTCCCACAAGCGAGAATGCACACTGCCCGCTGTTCTTCTCCCTGTCTCACTGCACGCTGGAAGGGGACACTCTGGCATCACACTGGCCAGCAGCCAGGCTGTATGCATTTCCTCCAATCAAGATATTGCCACTGGTCTTATGCAAGATCAGGGATGAGGGGGCTTCGGTGATACTAATCGCCCCGAACTGGCTGAACCAGCCTTGGTTCCCCAACCTAACAGAGCTGCTGGAGGCAACGCCCTGGCCGATCCCCATCAGGAAGGATCTGCTGTCTCAATGGCTGAACCAGCCTTGGTTCCCCAACCCCGGAGTTATGGAGCCTTCATGTGTGGCTGCTTCAGGGATATCAAAAGATCTGAGCGCCCTCTACGAGGCATTTGTATGCTCTAAAATGGGGAATAATTGTGAAATGGTGCCATGTTGTTCATATCGACCCGGCTGCTTGCTCCGTGTCAGATGTTCTACGTTTTCTACAGTACAGACTGGATAGTGGATCTTTGCAATCAACACTGAAAGTCTACGTGGCCACTATTGCATCGTTTCATTCGGCCAGCTTTCAGCAATCGGGCCAGCTTTTCGTGCGCTTTGGGTGGTTGTGCGAAGGGATGGGCCGTGTCAAAACAGAAGCTTTCCCACTGGATTGTGGACGCTATCATGGCTACTTATACGAGCCAAGGTTTGGAGTGCCCCTTTCACATGAGGGCCCACTCAACAAGAGCTATCGCCTCCTCCTGGTGGTGGTCGAGAGGTATGACTATTCAAGAGATATGCTTTGTAGCCGGCTGGTCTTCTCAGAATACCTTCGCCAGGTTCTACAAGCTGGATGTTCAGTCCTTAGCCTCTCGAGTGCTGTCGGTGAGTGACCGTTAATACCTCTATTCATGTGTGTTGTGGCCTTGCACAGTAATTACTCTGCGCAGCCCTTTGCTATTGTTGTTGTCTGCCCTGTACTCAGTGCAGCTTCCTGTTATTCATGTCTGATTCACTCCATGCTACCTTATGCTGCTTAACACCATTATCGCTGTGCAGCCCCTTACAGTCCCGTTGTTGCTTCGGCCCTGTTCTCAGCGCAGCCTACATTAGTACTGGCCAGATATGCAAAATTCGTATACCTGGGTTTTAGATGCTCATTGGGTTATTTCCACCTATCAGCTGCGAGCCCCCCCCATAGTGGTTGGGAATCATGTGTGTTCTATCTTCGCTGAGTGTCTATCTTATTCAGGCTGCTTGTAGCCTCTCTCACGGCGGGATTTAATATCATTCCCATAATGGAGAAATATCTCTGTGATGTCTCGTGAAAGTTCGAGAGCGAACGCTCCAGTTACTATTGTAACCTTGGTTCCCTGAGAGTGGGAACAAGAACATCACGGAGGTCGCCATTTTTGCTGCTCGATCAGCTAAGCAGGGTTCAGTATCAGATTCTGACATAATTGTTGCATGCACTGCATTTTATACTGCCTCCCAAGCTCATCTGTATTTGCACGTGGTTGCATACTTCGTGTCAATTGGCCAGTCATTGACTGGTGTGAGCCCATAGGACTTCAAGAAAGGTTGGAAGGGAAGGAGTTCTCATAACGGAGAAATATCTCCGTGATGTCTCGTTCCCCCTCTCAGGGAACCAAAGTTCCGATAGTAACCGGAGAGTTTTCCAGTCCACTCACTAACATGATAAACTCCCACGGACGGAAATGTTTACTCACTCACCGGTAAATCCACGTACATGCCTGTACATGAGAAGTAAAGTCTCCGCAAAATCCAGGATACAATCAGTTAAATCTTAGTAAACGGACACTCATGTCTCAGTAAACATCTATAAATACTCTGTGTACACTTAATATGATTTAAATGCTATGAGCCTTCTATACAAAAATGTGCCAAATGCGCTTATAAAAACTGTCAACAAAGCCACAAAACACAGCAAGCAATCAACAAAATTATATTTTCATTTTTCAGCAAATGCAAGACTGTAAACATTTAACAGGACTGCAAACATTATTAAAACAAACTCAGCAGGACTCCAACATCATTTAGATTGAGAAAAATATTTTAAATATTTTAAATATTTTGCAAAGCCAGATACTGTGGACCCCTCACATACCTTAAATTTTTTTGCACATAATATACCTGTACATACACAACTGCTCATTGTAATATACCTGCCATACAATTGTCAATTTGTATATTGTCATTTCTTACCTATTTATTTGTATTTTTTTGTATTTTTTGTATTTTTTATTCTTTATTATGTGTTTTTTGTCCTGTCGCTGTCATTCTGTTGCACTGCGGAGCTTCTGTCACGAAAACAAATTCCTCGTATGTGTGAACATACCTGGCAATAAAGCTCATTCTGATTCTGATTCTGATACTAGCAGTAAATCTTTAAACTGATTAAAAAATAAAATAATTTTGAAAAGAAACAATAAAAAATTTATACTAACTAAAAAACAAACACAATAATGTACAGTATGTCTTTCAGAAGCTACAGAAAATACTGTTATGCTCATAAGTTACATACCCCTAGCACAGAGATGAGCAAACTCGGTCCTGGAGGGCCACTCCCATGCAGAGTTTTGCTCCAACCCTGATCAAACTCACCTTCCTGTAGCATTGTAGTAATCCTGAAGACCTTGATTAGCTTCCAGTCTGTTTAATTAGGGTTGGAGCAAAAAAAAACACCTGCAGGACAGTTGCCTATCTGTGCCTAGCAGACTATGCGATCATTATAACAAAATAGAGAGGGATCATAATGCATGCTCTTTAGTACTGTCATGAATAAGCAATTTTACACAATAGATATTTACATTTACTGATTTTATAAAAAAATGAAAATGTATAATTAATAATAAAAATGTCAACAGTTTTACATAAACTGGATGACCCACAGCTGTTTTTATGTTTTGGCATAGTTTTTCATGAGTCCAGAGCAGTTCAACTGCCTGCTGTTCTTCAGAAAAATCCTCCAAGACCCGCAAATTCTTTGGTTTTCCAGGATCTTCTGCATATTTGGCCCCTGTCCAACAATGACTAATAATTTTGAGATCCATCTCTTCACACGGAGGAAAATTTACCGGACTCATACACAACTATTATAAAAGGTGAAAACATTGATTTCAGCTGGATGCTCCAGAAAGCAAACACCAAATTGCATTGAAGAGTTGGGGCTGGTGCTAAATTTTGAATAGGATGATGGAGTAACTTTTTTTCTTGTTTTGTTTTAAAGATCATAAAGTTCTGTTCATTGTAGTACTGCTCTAACCTTAGAAAAGCTACATACTTTTTTAATATGTCAATCGTTTTCAGGAAAGAAAAAAAAAAAAAAAAAAAAGTTTTTCCTGATCCCCATCCAATTCAAGTGGATAGAGGGTTAAACCCCCCTGTCTCTATTAAGCTATACCAGGTCCTTCTCAAAAAAAAATAGCACTATTGTGATTGATTGTAAAAGTTCAGTTCACTTTTCCATAAATGTAATGATAAAAATTAAACTTTATATATTTTTAGATTCATTGACACACCAACCTATGAAAATATTTCAGGTCTTTTTATTGTTTTAATACTGATGATTTTGGCATTACAGCTCATGAAACCCCAAAATTCCTACTCTCAAAAAATTAGCATATCATGAAAAGGTTCTCTAAACGAGCTATTAACCTAATCAGTCTGAATCAACTAATTAACTCTAAACACCTGGCAAAAGATTTCCTGACTGGGCTTTTAAAAACTCCCAGCCTGGTTCATTACTCCAAAACCGCAATCATGGGGTAAGACTGCACCCGACTCTGACGGCTGTCCCAGGAAGGCCATCACTGACAACCTCAAGCGATTGGAGGGTAAGGAACAGAAAGAAATTTCTGAAACGAAGAGGCTGTTCCCAGAGTGCTGTATCAAGGCACCTCAGTGGGAAAGTCTGTGGGAAGGAAAAAGCGGTGGCAAAAAAAAAAACGCTGCACAACTGAGAAGAGGTGACCGGACCCTGAGGAAGATTTGTGGAGAAGGAACGATTCCAGACCTGGGGGGGGGACCTGCGGAAAGCAGAGTGGACTGAGTCTCGAGTAGAAAACATCCAGAGACACACGTGCACAGGCGTGTGCGTTTGAACCAGAAACAGCGGCAGAAGCAGCGCCTGACCTGGGCTAAAGAGGAAGCAGCACTGGACGTTGCTCAGTGGTCCAAAGTACTTTTTTCGGATGAAAGCAAAATTTGCATGTCATTCGGAAATCAAGGTGCCAGAGTCTGGAGGAAGACTGGGGGAGAAGGAAAATGCCAAAATGCCTCTGAAGTCCAGTGTCAAGTACCCACAGTCAGTGATGGTCTGGGGTGCCATGTCAGCTGCTGCGTGTTGTCCACTGTGTTTTATCAAGGGGCAGATCACCTACAGCTAGCTATCAGGAGATTTTGGAGCACTTCATGACTTCCAATCTGCTGGAAAAGCTTTATGGAGGATGAAGATTTCAGTTTTTCAGCAACGACCTGGCACATGCTCACAGTGCCCAAAAACCACTGGTAAATGGTTTACTGACCATGGTATTTACTGTGCTCAAGTTGCCGGCCAACTCTCCTGACCTGAACCCCATAGAGAATCAGTGGGATATGTGAAGAGAAAGTTGGGAGACGCAAAAACCCAACACTCTGGATGAGCTTAAGGCCGCTATCGGAAGCATCCTGGGCCTCCATAACACCTCAGCAGTGCCACAGGCTGATTGCCTCCATGCCACGCCGCATTGAAGCAGTCATTTCTGCAAAAGGATTCCAAACCAAGTATTGAGTGCATAATGAACATAATTATTTGAAGGGTGACTTTTTTTGTATTAAAAAACACTTTCTTTTATTGGTCGGATGACATATGCTAATTTTTTGAGATAGGAATTTTGGGTTTTCATGAGCTGTATGCCACAATCATCAGTATTAAAACAATAAAGACCTGAACATATTTCAGTTGGTGTGCAATGAATCTAAAATATATGAAAGTTTTAATTTTATCATTACATTATGGAAAATAATGAACTTTTATCACAATATGCTAATTTTTTGAGAAGGACCTGTATTGTGTTGCTTTCTTGAGAATCAATAAATGTGTTTACCTTTTGTAATAGTTGTGTATGAGTCCCTCAATTGTCCTCAGTATAAAATAGATCTGAAATCATACAGCCATTGCTGGAAAGGGTTCAAATATGCAAAAGATGCTGGAAAAAACCAGAGAAAGTGAAAGGATCTGGAGGATTTTTCTGAAGAAAAGTGGCCATTTAAACTATTCAGGACAAAATAACTCATGAAACACTATCACAAACAAACATGAACCACTATTTATTTTTATTTAATCCGTCTATAATTCTGATTAGCAGACTACATGTAATTAAATTATATTTAAATTTCAGTGAAAATATCATACCCCATCATCCTCTACCATGTCCTTTCTATTTATCATGTGGAAACTGTCACCGGTGGTTCAAAGGGTTCATATTTTCAGACCTTCATTTGAATGGTTGGGCCTGGGAACAGAGGATACTGTAAAAAATATAATAAAACTACAATTTCTCTAAATACAGGGGGGGGGGGGGGGGTTGTAACAGTTTTCATTGTTTAAACAAGTAAGAGTTATGAAACATAACATGATAATACAAATGTAATGAAAACAGGTGGTTATTTTGTTAGCTAAACTATACAGCAATTCACAAGGTCACATATGTATATACATGTACATCTCAAAAAAAAAATAGAATATCATGGAAAAGTTCTTTATTTTTTGTAATTTAATTCAAAAAAGCAAACTTTCTTATATCTAGATTCATGCAACACAAACTGAAATATTTCAAGAGTTTTTGTTTTAATTCTGATGGTTACGACTCAAGATCTCGCAAAGTAGGTTTAATATATGCACTTTATCTTGGTTGGGGCTCCTTTTGGCATGAATTACTGCTTCAATGCGGCATGTTATGAAGCGTGATCAGTCTGTAGGCACTGCTGAGGCGTTGCTTGATAGCAGGCCTTCAGCTCCTCGGTATTGTTTGTCAGATATTACTTATCTTCATCTTCACAATACCCCCATAGATGTCTCTTTGAGGTGCAGGTCAGGTGAGTTGGCTGGCCAATCAGTGCACAGTATTAGCATGGTCAGCTAAACCACTTTGAAGGTGGTGGGGGGGGGTTTGTGGGGTGCTCTGAGGGTAGGTGCTGAAGTCCTTCTGCTGCAAATGAAATCAGCATCTCCATTAAGCTTGTCAGCAGATGGAAGCATAAAGTGCTCCCAAAATAACTCCTGGTAGATAGCTGCATTGACTTTGGACTTGAAAAAACACAATGAAACAACACCAGCCGGACGTCACGGCACCCCACATCATCACTGACTTCGGAAACTTCACACGGGACTTGTATTCTGCAGCTTGTATTCTGTCCCTCTCCAGGCCTTCTGTCCCTCTCCAGGCCTCTGACTCCAGACCTTGATTTCCAAATGAAATGCAAAATTACTTTAATCTGAAAAGTGGACTGTGGACCACTGAGCCGCAGTTCAGTTTTCTTTTTCTCACTTACCCCAGGTGAGATGCTTTTTTACCAATTTTTTTTGGTTCAAAAGTGGCTACGGTTCTAGGAAGGTTACCAGCTGTAGCCCATTTCCTGAAGAGTCTGAGCTTTGGTGACTCTTGATGCGCTGACTCTGGCTTCAGTCCACTCCTTGTGAAGCTCTCCCAAGTTCTTGAATCAGCTTTTCCTGACAATCTTCCCAAGGCTGTGGTCATCCCTGTTGCTTGTGCACCTTTTCCTACCACACTTTTTCCTTCCAGGCAACTTTCTATCGATATATTTCGATACAGCACTCTGTGAACAGCCAGCCCTTTCAGCCATGACTTCTGTGACTTCACCCTCCTTGTGGAGGGGGTCGATGATAATCTTCTGGACAACTGTTCAAGTCAGTAGCCTTTTCCCATAATTGTGGTTGCATGTTCTAAACTAGCCCAGGAGGTACCCAGTATTTATATTCAAAATTAATCGAATTAATCAAGCTCAAAATGGAATGTTCTAATTTTTTTGAGATACGAATTTTTTTATTTTCCTAAGCTGTAAGTCGTAACCATCAGAATTAAAACAAAAAAAACTCTTGAATATTTCAGTTTTGTGTGCAATGAATCTAGAATATAAGAAAGTTTTTTTTTTTTAATAAATTAAATTACAGAAAATAAAGAACTTTTTCCATGATATATCCTAATTTTTTTTTTTAGATGTACCTGTATAATAAGAGAGAATAAGCAGGGGGAGAAGGTGAGAAAAGCGGGCGATATATAGACTCATATGATGTCTAATTGGTTGGATTATATTAACATGTTTCTACTAAACTTTGGTAAAATAAACTTAATTAATAACTGAAAAAAAAACAAAGCTAGTCAAAGTGGATTTAGTAAACGGAATAAAAATAAGACGATAAACGTATAGTAATTGACCGGTATTCAAAAAAACTGTGGTGTCAAGTTACATGATTGACGACCCGGTTCTTTAAAGACCAGCAGTTTTCCAGAAGAATGGCAACATTTGCTATATGACCTAAAAAAACATGCGAGGCATGGAATGTTAAGTGCATGATCTATAAAAGTTCATTACTCTATTATCAAACTCAACCACCAACAAAACACCGAGAGATACAGCACTTCCCGAATCGTGTGGATTTTATTTTATTCATATCCCCATCAAAATTTTGAGATTTCTGTTCAACAGAATCGTTGTCGATTCATTTAGTTCGGATGAATTTTTAAACTAGCATACAATTTAAAATGGAATGGAGGTATCTTTAACGATAAACACCCCGAAAAAAAAACACAAGACAGCTCTTGCTCCCCTTAATACTGACCTTAACATGGTACATGAAAAAAAAAAAAAAAAAAACATGATTGTACTCACCATGTAACCATAAAATTAAACAATGGTAACACTAACCATTGTTTTAGGTTGGTAGCTATTTGTAGTAAAAACTGTAATTCTCCAAATGGTAGTCAAAACTGCTAAAAAACATAGTATACCATTTACTATAATAAACCAATGGTTCATTTCTATGAGGGCTAGTGTACCGGAACTCTGAACACGTCTAATGTGTGCAATCAGAAAGCTCCTGTATCCGGAAATCTCTGTGCATCTCAAGTGTATGGTCATGTACGGGACTCAGACACACTTGCATGGGAAATTTTTGTAAACGGGTCGTACACCTTCAGTTCCCAACTAGAAATTCTCCTGTCATATTTATCCCGGAATCCTCGTTTCACGCACTGAATAATAATGCGCATTCGATCAGTTTGAACTGCAGTCCAAGATTATGAGATGCATTATTTGAATGCTTGGCCAAAGAGATGTGTTTTTAATCTAGATTTAAATTGTGAGATTGTTTATTTGAATGGTTGGCCAAAGAGATGTGTTTTTAATCTATTTTGAGCCAAACTGGAAAAAGCACTGCCTCCTTTAGTGGACTTTGCTATCCTGTTGCTTGTTTATTGAAGATGCAGGACAACCACCTAGCAGTGCATAACAATAGTCCAGTCTAGGTCATGAATGCATGAACTAGCTTTTCTGCATCAGCTTTTCCTAAACAACCGTTAACACCTCCTGCAATCCCCCTCTCCCCCACTCCTGCACTTCAAATCAGTGAAAACGATGTGTGCCAGGTCTTCAGGAAGAACAAAAGAAGAAAAGCACCAGGCCCAGATGACGTTACACCAGCCTGTCTGAAAACCTGTGCTGACCAGCTGGCCCCCATCTTTTCACAGAGTCTTCAACAGATCTCTGGAGTTGTGTGAAGGGCTTTCCTGCTTCAAACGCTCCACCATCATCCCCGTTCCAAAGAAACCCAAGATAACAGGACTTAACGACTACAGACCTGTGGCTCTAACGTCTGTCATCATGAAGGTGTTTGAAAAACTGGTTCTGGCTTATCTGAAGGACATCACTGGACCCTTACTGGACCCCCTGCAGTTTGCTTACTGAGCAAACAGGTCCATGGATGATGCAATCAACATGAGATTGCACTTCATCCTGCAAGCCTGTTAGGCTTTCAACACCATCATCCCAACAGCTCTCCAGACCAAACTGACCCAGCTCTCTGTTCCTAGCTGTATCTGTCAGTGGATCTGTTCTGACAGACAGGCAACAGCTAGTGAGACTGGGGAAATTCATGTCCAACAGCTGCTCCACCACACTGGTACCCCTCAGGCCTGCGTTCTCTCCCCACTGCTCTTCTCCCTGTACACCAACGACTGCACCTCTAAAGACCCCTCTGTCAAGCTCCTGAAGTTTGCAGATGACACTACAGTCATCGGCCTCATCCAGGACAGTGAAAAGTCTGCTACAGACAAGAGGTTGAGCAGCTGGCTGTCTGGTGCAGTCTTAACAACCTGGAGCTTAACACTCTGAAAACAGTAGAGATGATCGTGGACTTCAGGAGAACCCCGCTGCACTCCCCCCCCTCACCATCATAGACAGCACTGTGGCTGCAGTGGAGTCAATAGCCGCATTTCCACTGTCGGGCAAAAAGCGGGCGTGCTAGTGCGTGCCAGGGCCAGTCGCGTTTCCACTGTCATTTCCGGGGCTTGATCGTGCCTTGTCAGGGCTTCCTCGGGGCCAACGGCCAGGGTTTTTTGGCCCGACGAAAACCTTGGGCCAAAGCGGGCCAGCTAGGGCTAGAGGAGTGGTTATGAACAAAGGCAGAGTTTCTCCGTGTCTGGAGAGCGTCAGCGCCGCGGATCATTTCATAATGACGTTGTTCCTGAGAGGCGTGTTAAGGGCGGATTTTAGTGAAGGGCAGCGGAGCTTCAGGCCCGACGGTGGAAACGCAGCGCTTTTTATTTGTGGCATTGTGGACGTGGCGAGGGGCTAGTAGCCCGCCCGGCCACATTTTAAGGCCTGGCTCGCACTAGCTGCCCGATCAGGGTTGAAATAAGCGGTTCCCTATAGACCCTTCTGGGATTTTTATTTCACCATTCTCCCTCCCAACCATGAAGTGGGACACTCACCACCTGATTCAATTGTTAAAAAGTGCCCAACAAAGGCTTGTACTTTCTCTGCCAGCTGAGGAAGTTGAACCTGCCACAGGAAAGCTGCATGAAAACAGTTCTACTCAGCCGTCATTGAGTTTATGTCATGTGCCACGTCAATAACTGTCTGTTTGGGTTCTAGCTTACAAAATCAGACCTAAGGAAGAAATACAGAGACCGGTAGAGAGAACATGTATATTGAAAATAGCAGAGGAACTAGGACAGTTTCCTTGGGGCACTAAATATTTTTAATGGGAATAAAATGAGCTGATTCCCCATTTAAAGAACCAAAGTCGGTACCGCAATTCGGACCAGGTAGGATCTATAACCATCTTTACAAGCTGCCCTTGAATATCCGTATAGTTTGTGTAATCGATCGCATGCGTATGTCATGATGTACGGTGCCTCGAAAGCCTAGCACTTAAGACACGTGCAACTGTTGATCAAAGTGAAAAACACATTTGATTTATTTTAATGTTTGTTTCCATGACCAATCACTATTTGGCTCCATTGGGATTTCATGAGAGTACACATTACAAACAAGTTGGGATGCCAAGGCTAGGCCATAAGAGGCTGGAACAGTTAAAGGTACATTATACAGGCAACAGTTGGAGGACCAATTTGCACCTTATATGGTCTCAATTGGGCAACATGACTGGGTATAAAAAGAGCCTCTCAGAAGCCGGCCCGTGTCTCTCCAGGAAGTGCGACGGACTGCGGCAGAGTAGCCATATGTTGTCTCAATGCACCTTGATTTGCACGCCCACCATTAAATCTAGTGGGAGCAATATTGACATGCCATAACCCGCGGCGTTGCTAAGATGTTTTAACCCCAAAATTGCAAAAGAGTTTGAACGTTCTCGTCATATACAAGTGCATCCATATCATCCAACAGAACTTCATGACGAACTCTGGAACAATCTCCTGTGCGTGTACGGGTCAAGGCCGGCACAACCCATATCTTGCGCTCCATGCAGCCTTGTATCTTCGGTGGGTCCCTTATGACGGCACGGCCTCACATACAGGAATGCTGTACCTGTGCTCGACTGCGAAAAATCCACCACTCCCACTGGGATCTCCGCGAACCATTACTTTCCAGACTACCTCCAAATCCCAGTGTCCCGCCCCCTGTGGTGAACAACCATGACTCCACATCCTGCAACCACCTTTGACCCCGTCCTCCCTCGCTGTTTGACGCGCCTCTGGATTATTACAACGTTCCGATCGCGTCAATTATAACGTATCCTTGCCCATATCGTAACCCTGCAATCCACTACGTAAGCGCACGGCGTTTTCTCTGGGCCAAGGTTGAATAAAATGGACTGGGCAAAGTGGAAAACTTTTCTGTGGTCAGATGAAATAAAAGGATTTGACGGGTTCTTTTTGGAAAAACTGAGACGCCATTGTCATCGGGACTAAAGAGGACAGGACAAGACAGAAGTTGTTATCAGCGCTCAGTTCAGGAGAAGCCTGCATCACTGATGGTATGGGGTTGCATGATGTGCGTGTGGCTGGGGCAGCTTACACATCTGTAAAAGGCACCATCAATGCTGAAAGGTATATCCGAGTTCTAGAACAACATATGCTCCCATCCAGACATGTCTCTTTCAGGAAAGACCTTTCCATTTTCCAACATGACCAATGCCAGACAACATTAACGCATCAATTACAACATCATGGCTGCGTGAAGAAGAAGGAAGGACCGGGTACTGAAATGGCCAGCCTGCAGTCCAGATCATTTCACCCATAAAAAAACATTTGGTGGAATCATAAAGAGGAAGATGCGACAAAGAAGACCTAAGACAGTTGAGCCAACTAGAAGCCTGAGTATAAGACCAAGAATGGGACAACATTCCTAGTCTCTAAAACTTGAGTAACTTGTCAGCTGCAGACTCTTGCCAGGAAATTTTGCCCTGAACAGGAAAATGAGGTACTGCAGGAGTGGTTCTCTTTCAAGAATCATGTTCTCACTGGGGCATTCAAGGTGGGTGTATTAAAATGATCACAACACCAACACAACACACTAATGCCATGATGGTAAACCAAATGTTGATTCAAGAACAAAGACCAGGAGGAGATCCTGAGACTGCTGGCGACGTGAGATTGATGAGTGGGCAACCTCTACCCCTGCCTGAGCCTTCTTGCAGGCATTGCACTTGTAATTCCAGTTTCCAGTGTAAAACTGTGAACGCGATTTTTCAACATATGAACAGGGCAAGAACTTCAATTTGACAAGCACAACAAATAATTATTCAGTTTTATTTATTTTAGTGCAATTTTGTGGGTTAAACTATATATTTTTTTGCTCTGTCCTTAGGTGAAAAACAGACCTCAGAAATCAGTTGCAAGGAGAAACACATGGCTGCTTGTTTGAGGATCTCAATCAATGGACCCTGGTCCTGAGGCCTTCCCTTATGATAGGGCATTGGAGTATTTTTTTCAAAAAGCCGCGGAAAAATTAAATGTCCAAACAAAGAGTGCAAGATTTGGAGCTGTCTGTGGAGCAGTCAGCGTAGCAATGCCTGTTAAGTTATCTGACTCTTTTTTTTAAATTAAATTGTGCGTGTCAATAAAAATGACATGAAATATTTAACCCTTTTTGTGTCGTCAATACCACTTGTCCCCCCCCCCCCCAGACACAACAGACCACCACAGATCAAAATCTAATTCTGGGGGAACAACACTGTACCACCCCCCCCCCATACCCTACACTGGGGGGGGGGGTGGAGTCTGTGAGTGAGTTTCCTGCCAAACATTAGGAAGCCAGGGGGGAGACCCCAGTGATGCTATGCTGCAAGGCCTGGGTAGTGTAGCAAAAGTCGGCAGACATGGCTTGGTTGGAAAGAGCACCCTTGTGCCAGGTGTCCCCTAAGGCAATTTTGGTGGAAAACTGTCTACTCCCCCATTGGCCTGGGGTTGGTAAAGGGTGGTGTGGATGTGTTGGATACCCTTGTTCTCCAGGTAAGAGGAGGAAGTCCACAGAGATGAACTGAGGGCCGTTTTATCCATTGTAATAGTTTGTGGAAGGGCCCAACTGAAGAACAGCGAAGTCCAGAAAGTTCACAATGACTTGAGTGATGACTGAGCCAGTCGTGATTAGTTCTGGCCCATCTGGAGTGCAAACCATATGCTACCACCAGGTATAGCTGGTTGTGGGGAACCCCGTGTAAAATTCACCGCAGATATCCATCTCAAGGTGCTGCCAAGGACGAGTAGGCCAGGCCAGGGGTCAGAGGGGTGGGGGGGAGGTGGGTTGCTGTTTTTCCTGGACAGGCTTGGACAGTCTTTAACTAAAAGTTTGATTACTCTGTTCATGCCCGGCCATCAGACTCTATCCTGGCAACACCCTGTTTGCGCTACACTATTCCCAGGTGCCCCTCATGCGCCGTTACAAGCACACGCACATGACGAGGGCCCCGGCCCCCGGGACACAGTGCAAATCCCCGTGCCACACATGTGTCATTCCAGCAAGATAGATTTCCTCTTTGACGCAGGCAAATTGCTTTAACTGTTCTGAGACATGTAGTGGCCAGCCTTCTCGGATATAAGTGTGGAGAAGAGAGAAGATAGAGTCCTGCTCTGATGGCAGTTTAAGCTCCTGTAGTGATACCACACACTGCAGAGGTGTGTGTAGCAGCTGGATGATGTCTGTTTCAGGGCTATAGTATTTCCAGAGCAGGGACAGAGCTCGACAAAGGTCAGCCACCATGTTTCACGGCGCCCGGCGTGAACCGAAGGCTGTAATTATACTAATGGAGCCGGTCATTACCAGAACGGTTGTAGTCTCAGTTGTCTGTCCCCTGTTCCTGACATCGCCAGCAGTGCGACTAAGGCATGATGATCCATCCTCAGTGTGAAATGGTGGCCATACAAGTACAGGTGCCCTCTTTGTATGCCTATAGACATGCAGTGCTTCCTGTTCACCCACTGTATATCGTTGCTCTGTTGGGTTAAGGCTTTCTACCACCCTTCTGTACCTGTGACAGCATGGCTCCTGATGGCTGTGGTGGATGCATCACAGGTGACCATGGTTATACAGGAGGTGCTGAAGTGTTAAAGTATGGGAGGTGAAGTGAGTTGGGCCTTGAGAGTGCGCACAGCCTCCGTACATGCCTGCGTCCACAACCAGGGCTCATCCTCCGGATTGATTGCCGCAGCAGTAGCTAAATACTGAGGTAGAAGAAACTTTAAGTAGTAGCCCAATCACCCCTAGAAAGGAAGCCACCTGGGTAGGTGAAGCCCGGTTTGGGGATGGACTGAATGGCATCCACATTAGGAGTGGGAAACTGCCCTGTGCTGACAACAAACTTGAACCCCACAAACTTGATGACAAGGGCAGAGCAAAAATTAATTTTCACCATTTGTAGTGGCCACCACTACGGTTTGAGACCCAGGGTGATGCATCCACTGCTCAATGATGCCTCCTTCCAGCAGGCGCTGTAGTTCCCGTGGAAACCCCTTCACGCAGGGGCCAGGGGAATACAGCGTAGAGGCTGAATGACAGGGCTGACACTATGGTCAATGAGAGGCTGGGTCATAAATGAGGTGACGGCAGCCCAGAGACATATTGCCGGTCACAGCCAGGATAGCAGCCCCCTCCATGTCCATTAGGGCGAACCCCAGCGCGGTGAACAAGTCCAGTCCCATCAAATTTGCTCCTTTGTGGGCCACTTGGAAGCTGAATGAGAGCAATGTCTTTGCACCATAGCGCACAGTCAATTTAAGTGAAACCCAGCAGCTCAATTTTGGAATCATCGTAAAAACGCACAGGGCGTAGAGGGCTTGGATAGGCGAAAACAGGCTGTAAGCGCTTGCATTGAGCAGAGACACACTGGCCCCCAGATCCAAAAGCAGTGGAAACACTCACATCATTCAGGTTGGGGACAGTGCCATGATCTTAATAAAGGGGGGAGCACAAAGACCTGAAGTTACATTGTGGATGATGGCAGGTGGGGACTGACTGGTGCGAATTCCTGTGCCTTTTTTAGGGCCAAACCATGAACAGCAGCACTAGCAAAATAATTTGTTTTTCCACAGTTATGCCATGTCTGGCCACTGGGCTGGACAGTTCTGGGCTCTGGTGAAATTGAGAATGAGATCCACAATTTAGTACAGGGCTGTTGTTGATTCTGGTCATCTACGCTGTTGCCAAACGTGAGTTGCATTACGGTTTGTGTCAGGGGTAACCTAGATAGCGTCAAGTCATCTGGTTGTAACAATAGGGTTTTCTATAAGTTTGTTATCATTGGTGTGTTACATCAGCTGATCGCGGATCATTTCATTGCGCAAGCCCTCCGAATTTACAAGAATTTGCTAGCCCTCTCAGATTGGCCACATACTGATGCCCAGACTCAACAGGGAGAGTTGATGGCGCTGGCGGAATACGAACCGCCGCAGCAAACCGCTCTCTGTGGAGCGGCAAAATGTTCATTCAGGGCCATCACAGGACTGTTCATAAGTGTTTTCACCACTTTCGCCGATTGTTCCGGGCACTCGCTGTCCTTCCGCCCCTTGACAGTTTTGGAGGAGTGCTTTTTTTCGTGCCATACTCATCTCTGTGAGGCCAGCTGCAATGAGATATGTCTCAAAAAGAGATTGAAGCCAATGGGGCCACGGAAATAGGAGGTTCACCTGGAGAAGCGAGGAAGAGGGCAGCGGCAGTGGTAGAGAAAAATCAGCCATGTCTTGTCACCAAAATGTGTGTAGAATAAACAAACCAGGCCAGAAATGCAGCGGTGAACACACTTTCTAACACACACACGGAAAACTAGGCAGAACCAAATGTGTATAGCTCGTGCATAATCGGACATGCATTGTGATCACAGGAAAAGTCTTTCTTTTTCATAAACAGTGCTTTTCCACCCGCTAGTAGACACAACACCACTATTAATAATGAAACAATAAGAAAGCGAACTTTTCAATTAAAATTCAAAAATATTTTAATGCCTGCAACAGTGCAGTGTAATTAGGAAGCAAGAGAGAGAAAAAATGAGGACACCAGGCTCCAGCCGGACTCAGGCTGAGAGTACGCTGTATTATAGGGCTTATGGTGTGAGGCCGTGGCAGGGTCTACTGATTTTCAGTGTTTGGAAAACAAATGTTGTGAATCAGGGGTTGCTTTCTAATTAAATTACAAAATTCTTTTTTGATTGTATTGTCTAATTATTATTTTTTTTAATTTTTGGGATTTCCCCCAATCTCCCGCACGCCCAAACTCTGTATACAAAAACCGTAGTATCATCAGTATTATTATTATTATTACTATTATTATTATTATTATTATTACAGTATACATTGTACAGAGGATCAACAACCAAGGTCAGGATTTTTTTGTTCAAAAAACTTTCATTTTCATGGATGAAAGCAATATAACGTCTTAGGATAGAACATAATATGAAACGCCTCAGATAGAACATAATATGAGTTGTAAACACTTTGGGAACGCCTTTAGCTATGACCGGCTCTGAATCATGTGTGTAATTAGACCAATGGATGGGCGAGATGTCATAGGTGGGTGAAGTCAGAGACCAGGAAGTATAAAAGCACGTGTGGTGAAACACCGGCATTTAGCCTCAAGGAAAGAAGCAAGCACCACGCAGAGATGCCGGAAGTGTTGGCACTGCAACGCAGCATCTCGTTCCCTCGAGGAACCATGGTAACCATATACGTAACTAAGACGTTCCTCTCAGGAACTCGAGCTGCATCGTAAAACACTTTGGGAAGGAGAATGCCCACGCCGCCAGACTTTCAAATCTCTGCCTAGTGTGGGGGAAATTGCACAACTAAAGCTGAGAAAAGAATGAGAAAGAGCCAAGGACCCTGAAAAGTAATCTGGGACATTCCGCCCAATGGCCAAACTTCTGAAGGAGTGAGTCTTGACCCCCAAGAGAGGGGAGATCAGAGGGACTCGAGCCTTTAGGACTAGCATCCTGATCCACCGCTTAGCATAAGCTTCTTCTGGCCGGAGGCCTCAGCCTCAGCGCGCACCGCAGAGGAAACATGTAACTAGAGGGTGTCTGCCCAATTGACTGGCCACCGAGAGGGGGTGCGGTAGGCTGCAATGGCCGCCACGTAGTCCTTCAGGGTGGAGTGGGTCAATCCTGTGGAGAGAAGGGCCTGCAGGAACTCCAGAACTGTACCAACCGGGCAGTTAACTGGGTCGAGCTGGCAGACTCCCGCCACAGGAGGTGAAAAGTTTCCACCTTCAAGGCATATAGTTTCCTCATGGAAGGAAGCTCTGGATTGGAGGATGGGTCTCAGCAACCTCGGTTGAGAGGACTGGAAGCTACGAGCTGTGCCCCCTCAGGGGCCACACCCATAACTTCTAACTCTGAGCGGGGGTGTACCCTCCACCTGTGAGAGGAGGTCCCTTCTGAATGTTGTTCTTTATGGGGATCCGTTTTGGAGGGAAATCAAGTCCGAGAACCATATTCGGCCCGGCCAGAACAGGGCTACTAACAGAAGGACCCCATGGAGCTGGTTTAGTCAGAGAGAGAACCAGAGGGGACAGTGCGATGTCTATCGTGTCGCAAACAGGTCCACCTGGGTCTGGCCAAAATTCTCCATATCTGCTTGCACCACCTTGTGGTGATGAAACATCCATTCCCCGGGCCTCGACCCCTGCCTCAACAGGATGTCTGCTCCCATATTGAGATGCCCAGGAGTTTGCCCTGAGACCACACAAGGATCTGGTACGCTAGTTTGTACAAACGGCATGAGCGCAGGTCTGGGAGAAAGTGTTATAATACCCGAAGCATGGCCAGCATCTTCATGCAGTGTTTGTTATTTCCATGTCAAATGGCGACCACTCCACAGACCGCGGGGCAGGGTGGCCACCCATGACTGCACCCCAGCCGGTGAGGGACGCGTCCGTCGCTAGCGTTATGCGGTGACAAGGAGCTCCCAGCATCGGGGCCTGAGACAAGTACCAAGGCTTTCTTCACATGTCCTACTCGATCCGAGCAGGTGACATACGTGCCTGCATCATGGGTCGAATCCCCACACCACGTCCAGATAAGTGGTTCTCTGTACTGGAGAAAGCTCACTTTTCTTGGCGTTAAGTCTTAACCCCAGCTCTTTCGTGTGAGCAAGAACGACACCTTGATGCTGAACCACCATCTGCTCTGACTGAGCTAATATCAAACCAGTCATTGATGTGGTTGAGTCGTGAAAATATGGGGTTAGAGTGCAAGGCCAGAGGAAGAACCCGGTAATAGTAGGCTTTTGCCCCCAAAAGCCAACCTCAGGAACTTCTGATGAGGAAGGATGGAGATAAGTGCATCTTTAGATCGATCGTGACACACCAGTCCTCGGACTTGGTCTGAGATGAACTTGCATGCTGAACTTCAGTCCCCTGACTGAGCGGTTCAAAAGACGCAGATCTAAAATAGGACACAACACCTCATCCTTCCTCGGAACAGTGAAGTACCAGCTGTAGGACCCGGACTCTGCTACTTGAGGAGGGACCACATTGATGGCCGCCGTCCTCAGAGAGTGTCTACTTCTGTTCCATTACCAGAGCCTGCTTGGGGCCACCAGGGTGGGAAAGTCCCTGTTGAATTGAAGCAGAGGAGAACCGAACTGGATTCTGTGGCCTCTCACTACAGTCAAGTCAAGTAAGGTCACCTTTATTTATATAGCGCTTTAAACAAAACAGATTGTGTCAAAGCAAGTGAAACAACATTAATTAGGAAAACAGTGTGTCAATAATGCAAAATGACAGTTAAAGGCAGTTCATCATTGAATTCAGTGATGTCATCATGCAGCTCAGTTCAGTTTAAATAGTATCTGTGCAATAATTTGCAATCAAGTCAACGATATCGCTGTAAAATGAAGTGTCCCCAACTAAGCAAGCCAGAGGCAACAGCGGCAAGGAACCAAAACTCCATCGGTGACAGAATGGAGAAAAAACCTTGGGAGAAACCAGGCTCAGTCTGGGGGCCAGTTCTCCTCTGACCAGACGAAACCAGCAGTTCAATTTCAGGCTGCAGCAAAGTCAGATTGTGCAGAAGAATCATCTGTTTCCTGTGGTCTTGTCCCAGTGGTCATCTGAGACAAGGTCTTTACAGGGGATCTGTCTCTGGGGCTTTAGTTGTCCTGGTCTCCGCTGTCTTTCAGGGCTGTAGAGGTCCTTTCAAGGTGCTGATCCACCATCTGGGCTGGATACGTACTGGATCCGGGTGACTGCAGTGACCCTCTGACTTGGATACAGACTGTATCTGGTGGCTACGGTGACCTCAGAATAAGAGAGAAACAGACTAATATTAGCATAGATGCCATTCTTCTAATGATGTAGCAAGTGCAGTCAGGTGTTATGGGAAGTGTTCCTGGTTCCGGTTTACCTAATTAATGCAGCCTAAAAATCCTTTTAACGGATTTGGAGATTAGAAGCATATTAGTGTTATGTGTGAAGCCAGGTTAAAGAGATGGGTCTTGAATCTAGTTTTAAACTGCAAGAGTGTGTCTGCCGCCCGAACAATGTAAGGTAGGTTATTCCAGAGTTTAGAAGCTAAAAAGGAAAGGATCTGCTGCCCGCAGTTGATTTTGATATTCTAGGTATTATTAAATTTGCCTGAGTTTTGAGAACGCAGCGGACGTGGAGGATTAGAATGTAACAAGAGCTCGTTCAAATACTGAGGTGCTAAAACCATTCAGGGCTTTATAAGTAATAAGCAAGATTTTAAAATCTATGCGATGTTTGATAGGGAGCCAGTGCAGTGTTGGCAGGACCGGACTTCCTGGTTCTAGCAAGAACTCTAGCTGCTGCATTTTGGATTACTGGAGTTTGTTTACTAAGCGTGCAGAACAACCACCCAATAAAGCATTACAATAATCTAACCTTGAGGTCATAAACGCATGGATTAACATTTCTGCATTTGACATTGAGAGCATAGGCAATAATTTAGATATATTTTTGAGATGGAAAATGCAGTTTTACAAAATGCTAGAAATGTGGCTTTCTAAGGGAAAGATTGCTATCAAATAGCTTACCTAGGTTCCTAACTGATGACGAAAAATTGACAGAGCAGCCATCAAGTCTTAGACAGCGTTCTAGGTTATTACATGCAGAGCTTTTAGGTCCTATAATTAAGAGCTCTGTTTTTTCAGAATTTAGCAGTAAGAAATTACTCGTCATCCAGTTTTTTTATATCGATTATGCATTCCGTTCAAAATGGTATGTTTCGCCGGGCCGCGAAGAAATATAGAGCTGAGTATCATCAGCATAACAGTGAAAGCTAACACCGTGTTTCCTGATGATATCTCCCAAGGGGGAACATGTGAAGCGTGAAGAGTAACGGTCCTAGTACTGAGCCTTGAGATACTCCATACTGCACTTGTGATCGATATGATACCTCTTCATTCACTGCTACAAATTGATGGCGGTCATATAAGTACATTTTTAACCATTCTAATGCACTTCTATTAATGCCAACAAAATTGTTCTAGTCTATGCAAAAGGAATGGTGTGGTCAATAGTGTCGAACGCAGCACTAAGATCCAATAGCACTAATAGAGAGATAAAACCATGATCAGATGATAAGAGCAGGTCATTTGTAACTCTAAGGAGAGCAGTCTCAGTACTATGATACAGTCTAAATCCTGACTGGAAATTCTCACAGATACCATTTTTCCTCTAAGAAGGAATATAATTGTGAGGATACTACATTTTCTAGTATCTTGGACAGAAAAGGGAGATTCGAGATCAGTCTATAATTAACTAGTTCTTTGCGGTCAAGTTGTGGTTTTTTGATGAGAGGCTTAAGAGAGCTTAACAGCCAGTTTGAAGGTTTTGGGGACATATCCTAATGAGGAATTAATAATAGTCAGAAGAGGATCTATGACTTGTGGAAGCACCTATTTTAGGACCTTAGATGGAACAGGGTCTAACATACGTGTTTTTGGTTTAGATGATTTAAAAAGTTTATACAATTCTTCCTCCCCTATAGTAGAGAATGAGTGGAACTGTTCCTCAGGGGATCTATAGTGCACTGTCTGAAGCGATACAGTAGCTGGTTACAATTTTATCTCTAATAGTATCGATTTTAGAAGTAAGGTAGTACATAAATTCATTACTGCTGTGATGTTGGGAAATGTCAACACTTGTTGATGCTTTATCTCTCATTAATTTAGCCACTGTATTGAATAAATACCTGGGGTTATGTTTGTTTTCTTCTAAAAGAGACAAAAAGTAATGAGATCTAGCAGTTTTTAATGCTTTTCTGTAGGATAGGTTACTTTCCCACCAAGCAATATGAAATACCTCTAGTTTTGTTTTCCTCCAGCTGTGCTCCATTTTCTGGGCTGCTCTCTTTAGGGTGCGAGTGTGCTCATTTTACCATGGTGTCAGACTGTTTTCCTTAACCTTCCTTAAGCGTAAAGGAGCAACTGTTTTTAAAATGCTAGAAAAGAGAGAGTCCATAGTTTCTGTTACATCATCAAGTTGTTCTGAGATTTTGGATATGCTAAGGAATTCGGATACATCAGGAAGATTACTTACTAAGCAGTCTTTTGTAGTAGAAGTGATGGTTCTACCATACTTGTAACAAGAAGTAGAATTTACAGTTTTAGCTATATGAAGTTTGTACAAAAAACTAAATTATAGTCTGAGATTATCATCGCTTAGCTGCATAATTTCAACACCATCAACATCAATTCCATGCGACAGTATTAAATCTAGAGTATGATTTCGACAATGAGTAGGTCCTGAGACGTGTTGTCTAACCCCAATAGAGTTCAGAATGTCTATAAATGCTGATCCCAATGCATCTTTTTCATTATCAACATGGATATTAAAATCACCAACAGTTAAAACTTTATCTGCAGCCAGCACTAACTCGGATGTAAAATCAGCAAACTCTTTAATAATGTCTGTATTGTGCCCTGGTGGCCTGTATATAGTAGCCAGTACAAACATCGCAGGGGATTTATCATTAACATTTGTTTCTCTGGATAATATTATATGAAGCACCATTACTTCAAACGAGTTATACTTGAAGCCTTCCCTCTGAGAAATCTTGAAAACATTGTTATAAATTGAAACAACTATAAACAACAAATTTAGCCATTTAAACACAAAAAATTTAAAAAAAAAAAAAAAAAAAAAACCTTTTTTTCGCCAGTACCTGACCAACTTATACTAGCACTTACCTATTCTATTCCAATCTGTTCGGTTCTATTGCATTCTATTATTATTATAAAAAACAAGAAGACAAAAGCTACGGGTTCTGTGCTAGACTAACTGAGACTTGTCATTGCACTTGTATACTGTTGTTGTTCTATTGTTGGTCTGATTGCTTTTATTGTTCTCCTCATTTGTAAGTCACTTTGGATAAAAGCATCTGCTAAATGATTAAATGTGAATGTTTGATATAATTGAATTTGAATTTATGCAAGATTTTCATGACACAATGTGTCCAAGAGTGAATTGTTCATTTTATACATTTTAATTTAATTATTGTGTACATTTTGATTTTTTAAATTATGCTGCTGTTTGTATGTGTGTGTGTGCATTTTATTGAAATGTTTTAGTTTTCATATAGAAAAATGGGTAACACTTCTGTAAATGATATTTAATACATTTAGAAGTGATTAATAGTTTTCACTTTAGATTAGGGGATGCAGAAAGTGTTATAAATGAGTTGTATACATGTACAAATAATTTGTAACAGGTAAGAAAGGTCTACAAATGATATGTAACACATTTATAAGTGATGGATAGTTTTCATTTTAGATTAGGGGCTGCAGAAAGCTTTGTAAATGATTTATTCTGCGTTTACACATCATCTATAACAGGTGTTTGAACATTTTGTAGTGTGTACTAAGTACTGACTGGTGAGGGTATAGACAGCTGTCTTCTCTGACACACATAGTCTTTAACTCCATGCACCTGATGTGAGCTTCAGTGGAAGGTAAATGTGGTTGAGAGGTTCACTTCATCATTAGATCCCCCACACTCCACACAGAACACAAGTCTGTGCTGATGAGTGAAAGGATTTAACACAACCGACTGGAACCACCTGACTAAGGCATTTATAAATGTTTATCTACTTCAAAACAAATGAATTACTCTTCTTAAAAATAGTGCTTTAGCATACCTGCATGTTTGAACTTTTGAACACAGACCAGCTAACAAATTTGCGAATAAATCATATACTGATCATTTACTAATGGTTTATTCATCATTTGTGCATGATTAACAATTGTTTATTGTGATAATTATACAAAACAATTTTGACAGAAACACTTCAATGATTTATAAGTGATAAATAATGTATCAACTAATAACTTATAAACCATCTACTAATGATCAGTTTGATTTATTTCATGATTTAAACTTTTTTTTAAGATGACTTACAACACATTTGTAAATCGTTAGCATACCACTCATTAATCATTTATGAACATATAGTCATGTTTTGTAAATGATTCATTCATCATTAACTAATAGCTAACTTATAAGTGACTTATAACTGAATTAATAAAACATAACTAAAATGTTAACTAATTACTTATTAATCATTTATGAAAGTATAGTCATGTTTTGTAAATTATTAGTTCATCATTAACTAATAATTTATAAATAACTTATAACAGAACGTTATTATAAAGTGTTATCGAAAAAATGTATGCATGTGTTCTTGACTTTGGAGTAAACATTTATTTTGAATCTTGTGATTAAAGTATATTTCCCAGGGTTTCCCATACATTAATTTATTTGTGGCGGGCCGCCACAATATCCACATTGACTGCCACAAATAACCACCGCACCCTGCCATCAGCTCCCGCGACACACAAGCGCGACTTTAGCACTATATTTGGCAACTTTCAGACCCTTTTAGCAACTTTTTTCCTTAAAAGGAACATACTGACAAACGTAGAGACCTCTTTTGGATAAAACCTTAGCTATGGTTCTAAGCTGAACGGCTTTTTTGGGCATTCAGTTCTATACAGTATGTGACAGTTCAGAAAGTAGAACAGATCCGAGGTTTTTTTTTTTTTTTTTTTTTTTATACAGTATGTGACAGTTCAGAAAGTAGAACAGATCCGAGTTTTTTTGTTGTTGTTGTTTTTTTTTTTTTTTTTTTTTTTTTTTTTATTATCTTTGGAGTTTACAGTAATACCTAAAAGAAAATCTTTCCACTCTAAAATGAAATCTCCATCAACATATCCAACAATAAAAATCAAGTATATTCTTCCAGAAAAAAAGACACAAAAGGGCAGTGCCAAAATAAATGAACAGCTGTCTCTGGTTTCTGCTTGCAAAAGCTACAGCTAACATCAATATCCTTTTTAAATTTAATTAAATAATGTTTAGCAGGGTATATTCTGTGAAGAAGTTTAAAGGATACTTCTTTCACCTTATTTGTTAAAAGATATCGATTGGGCAGAAGCCAGACTTTTTTCCAGTCAACATCATTCACAAATTTACTCCAATATGCAATTACATTTGGTTTCGAAACAACATCCTTCTGGAAAAGGGCTCTTATTGATCTATTATAATTATTACAAGAGAAACATATATTACCTATCGGGGAGTGATTTGGTGAAAGGCATGGAAGTTGCTCATAATTAACTCTTTTTTTGCTGTTTAAACAACATACATATTTTAGAAGAAATAGCACCAAAAACAGTTGCAAATTCCTTTGGGGTTATTTGTATATTAATTTTTTTTATGAATTCCTCGTATGTAAAAAGAAGGCTTTCCGAATTAAATAGTTGATCTACCAAAAACAATATTATTTGAAACCAATTTTCTAAGAAAATAGACTTTTGTTTATATAATATGTCCTTATTATTCCAAATAATGTAATGGTGTGGTGAAAAGTTGTGTTTGAAAATCAAATTCCACGACAGAAAAGCTTGTCGACGAAATGCAGAAAGCGTCACTGGTATTTTGTTGATGTCAAAGTTACAAACAAGAAAAAAAATGTATGCCACCCATATTGGATAAAAGATGAAAGGGAATAATATTCCAAATAGAGGTTGGATATTTAACAAATTGTCTAATCCAGTTGACTTTAAATGTATTGTTTAGTGTAGTAAAGTCCAGAAAGTTGAGGCCACCATTGTACAGACAAATTAAAGATTCGATTGGGAGCCTGGTTGAAACATGAGCCGAATTCCACAGAAAGGCAGGATGTTGTAAATCAACTCTTAGCACCCCAGTCTGAAGCAAGATAACTAACCAACTCTTTCAGAGAACAGCTTTCAACATTAACACCATTAGAACAATTATTGACAATTTCAATTCGAAGAAGAGATTGTCTAATTTGGGGCAAGTAATCAAAGAGATGGACAGTCTGACCCTCACATGTAAAGCCATGAGACTAAACAAGATCGTTGAATTGACTTCCCCCCACCTAGCAGAACCAGACTAAAATTCCTAAGGAATTAACCCCTCTGGTCTTCACAGGACATATCCTTACTCCAACCTGTCCTCCAACTAATACGCTCGTATAGGTCGTTTGTCCAAATCCCTGAAATACGACCCATCAGAGCGTATACTACAATTGCGCCCCTATCGGCAAAAGGTCGTTTTCATATTAATGTTTTGTACTCTTTTATTTGCACTGTGTGATTTGCGTTTCGTGTAGCTCAGTTGGTAGATTATTGCGTTATACCTTGATATGCAATCATGCTATCATGGGTTCGATCCCAGAGAATGGACGTGCACGTAAAATGCATATGCTCAATAAATCATAATTTAGCATGATTTCTGTGAGGGTTAGGGTTTAGGGGGTGGGGTTAGGTGTGGTCATTCGAACGAATAAGCCACCTAGTAAAATATGTACGAATTACTGTGAGATCGGTGTAAAAAGTTCACACATTGCATTTAAATAAACGTGCGTTTTGATTGGTAATGACGTTATACGTCATTTCATGACGACAGACGCAACGTGATACTGTCATTATTTTTACGCCCGCTAGAGGCCGCTTAATTTTAAAACGTAAATATAGGTCGTAATAAGGTGCTTGCACAAACGACCTATATGGTCGTTTTTTTGTTGGAGGACAGGCTCACTTACTCCCCAGAATGGCACAGAGAATGCCTTCCAATGAATATATGCACCAAAATGAACTCAAAAAAGACTTCTAAATGGATATCAGTCCATTGCTTAACTCCATATCATACATGAACCCACACATTTGATTATAATGTTTCTAATCACTTATTATGTATGTCTTTTTAAATAACTCTTGAATAGCTTAAGGGATCATATTCATGTTTAGTATGTGTGTGTTCGAATCTTCTAGCTTGAAACGTTTCTGACCATCAGTTATTTGTCAAATGTATCATATTCTTGTTATAGGAATCATGTCCAAATTATACCCTGCAAGAGCGGGAAAATTCGGACCATGTGCCTGATAAGATAACATATGATTTATGAATGGGTGGGACAAACAATGCAACACCCCGAGAAAAGACAATATCTAATTGGTCAAGACAACATTTGAGGTGTGGCCAAAAGGCCAGTTTAAATACTCAGGACACCATCAAATTTAGCTTTTAGCTTTGAGCTTGCGTTTAGCTTTTGCTATCAGTCATGCCGGCTTTTAGCCTGCTTTTAGTCATGCTTTGTCATCACTTTTAGTGTTCTTCGACCGCCGTTCCAGCGTGCTTCGGCCTGCACGCCTGCTGCTACTTAGCCACAATGAGAAGAAACACCACCTAGTCTCGTCAAACTTTACTTCTGTTCTTTTACTTTGGTTTCTTTTCTTTTCCGTTTGAGAGTTTCATGTTCTGAGTTAAGTTTTGTAACGCCGTGTCTCCGAGTCTGACCTCAAGTGCCCGTCTGAAACTTCAACCAGCCCACAACTCTGCATCGTCAGCCAACGCCCAACCACGGGCTTCCCAAGACGTCACTTCAACGACTACTGAACTTCCAGCCAATCAGCAACTTCTGGAAACCCCCTTTTCAGCGACAACAAAGGGAACCCCGTTTTTAAACAGGCAACGCAAGTAACCTCCAGACTCACATCTGTACTGGTGTTATCTAATATAATTTTAACCTCATTGAGGAACTCAGTGCGAGGGTTAATTAAGTGATTAATGGTTGTTCATGTCTATGCAATTTAACGTATTGCTGTAAACTTGAGATTTCACATTCTCATCCTCTTAAACTCATTCTTTCCTAACTTTCTATCTTCCTGCAACTTGTGTGAATGTGTGAGTGCGTGTGCTTATGTGTTAGATTAGTTTATATGTCTTAGATTTATCTAATAAAGCCTTATTCATATTGAAAAGAGAAGTATCTTGTGTTTTGTGCTCACAAGTTAATGTCTTAACCCTGCCGATCTTGTTACTGTGCTAATTAATAGTGTTTTTCACTATACTTTGGATATTAATATCCAGCGCAGATTTGATGTTAAACGGCTCAGTGAATCGCTGGCCGTTTCAGTGATCAGCCGTGAAACGTGATTCTGTTCAAATTCCCTTTAAAATCTTAAATGATTCCCTTTGAGCTAAATTGACCTGTTTCCCTTACACCATTATCATATGAGTTCATTAAAATAGTTTTCCTTATATAATGTATCCTATTTTTCCAAACAAAATTAAAGAGCATCTTATCAATCTCCTTTGAAATTTTATTATCAACGTGAAGAGCCATTGCTGTATAAGTTAGCCGGGATATACTTTCTGCTTTGGAAATCAAAACTCTTCCGTTTAATAATAAATCTCTTGAAAGCTACTGATTTAATTTTCTTTTGAGTATTTTGAATAACAGGATTAAAATTTAATAAATTTCTGTTCTGTTGATTCTTATTTACTATAATTCCTAGGTATTTGACTTCTGTTTTGACTGGAATGTTACAATAAGATGCCACTGAACATTCTTTAACTGCCATAAGCTCACACTTCTTTACATTTATATAGACACCAGATGCTTTAGAAAACTCCTCTATTACATTAATTGCGACTGGGATTTGGTTTTCATTTCGGAGAAAAAGGGTGGTATCATCAGCTAATTGCACTATAATAAGTTCTCTATCAATAATAGACATACCTTTAATTGTGCTGGTTTTAATATGATTTGCTAGGAGATGACTAATTATCAAAAATAAATATGGGAGAAACGGCAGCCCTGTCTTATCCCTCTAGACAAGTTAAATCTACTAGAAGTACCACCAAACAAAACTGTTACAATTCTTATAAAGGGTTTTAATTGCATTGGTAAAGAAATTTCCAAAACCAAATTTTATAAGAGAATTAATTATAAACTGATGCTCTACGGAGTCAAAAGCCTTACAAAAATCAAGAAAAAGAATAAAACCATTATCTATATTAAATTCTGGATAATCCAAAATATCTAATACTAATCTTATATTGTTTGTAATATGCCTATTTCTTATGAATCCAGATTGTGTTTCTTCTATAATTGAATCTAGCATAGATTTCAGTCTTTTAGCAAAGATCAGGGCAAATAGTTTATAATCATTGTTGAGTAAACTAATTGGACGCCAATTATCCAGAGAAAATAGGTCCTTTTTTGGTTTGGGAATTAATGTGATTAACCCTTGAGTTAAGGTGGGAGGAAGACACTGATTATTAACACTTCCATTAAACATTTTTAGCAAAAAAGGGGCCAAATCATCTTGCAAATAGCTTATAAAATTCTCCAGTCAAACCATCCATGCCTGGCGATTTATTACTTTTCAAATTATTAATAGCCTTTATCACTTCTTTAACAGAGATATGCATATCACAAAATTCTCTTTCATTTTTGTCAATAGTTTTTACCTCTATAGAGCTCAAAAAAGCATCAGATATAGATGGAGATTAATTAGAAGTATATATTTTCTTATAAAATTCACAGCAGTAATTAGAAATTAGTTTATGGTCTTTTGGAATAATCCCATTCACATTTAATTTACTTAAGTTATTATTAATATGGTGCCTCTCCAAGTTAAAGAAGTATTGTGAATTTTGCTCGCCTTCCTCAAGTCAACGTCTCCTTGATTGAACAAACGCACCTTCAGCTTTCCTTCTATAAAGTTCATCTAGTTTGATTTGCAGATCAGATAATAATATTTTTTCTTAATTTAATAAACTGTCTGAACATTTATTTGTTAATTTAGTAATTTCAACAATAATGGCGGTTTCTTCAGCTCTTTTATATTTTGCTAATTGGCTGCCAAATTTCATTAAATATTTAGTGACCTCAAATTTCAGAAGTTCCCAATTTGAACAAAAAGAATTCTCCTTGTTAGCTTTACCCCAGAATTGGCATAGCTTTACCCCAGAATTGGCATATCTGTTATTACTTTTCAAATTATTAATAGCCTTTATCACTTCTTTAACAGAGATATGCATATCACAAAATTCTCTTTCATTTTTGTCAGTAGTTTTTTCACCATCTCTTTACCTCTAAAAAGCATCAGATATAGATGGAGAGTAAATAGAAGTATATATTTTCTTATAAAATTCCCAGCAGTAATTAGGAAATTAGTTTATGGTCTTTTGTAACAATCCCATTCACATTTAATTTACTTAAGTTTATTATTAATATGGTGCCTCTCCAAGTTAAAGAAGTATTGTGGAATTTTGCTCGCCTTCCTCAAGTCAACGTCTCCTTGATTGAACAAACGCACCTTCAGCTTTCCTTCTATAAAGTTCATCTAATTTGATTTGCAGATCAGATAATAATATTTTTTTCTTCATTTAATAAACTGTCTGAACATTTATTTGTTAATTTAGTAATTTCAACAATAATGGTGGTTTCTTCAGCTCTTTTATATTTTGCTAATTGGCTGCCAAATTTCCTTAAATATTTAGTGACCTCAAATTTCAGAAGTTCCCAATTTGAACAAAAAGAATTATTCTTGTTAGCTTTACCCCAGAATTGGCATATCAATCTAGATACCTCTCTTTTTACTTCATCATACATTAACAATGAATTGTTGAGTTTCCAGTATGGCCCATTATTGAAACAACTTGTATTAGATAATTTAATATTAATACTTATAGCTTTATGGTCTGTTAATGGGGTAGAAGCAATATCAACTACCACATTATCTATATTAAAGTTCTCGGACACTAACCAAAAGTCAATTCTGGACTGACTGGACTCTGTTTTATTGCTCCAGGTAAATGACTTATTATGTGGAAATTTGGCTCTCCCAAATATCTATGAGATTGAATTTATCCATGAAGTTTCTAAGATTACTGTTATTTATGTTAGATCGACCTGGTGGCCATTTATCAATTGTTCCATCCAATACGATATTAAAATCTCCTCCAACTAATACAGTGGCATTTGGATATTTAACCAACCAAAAAAATATTTTCTGTGGATTCAAAAAGATTATTATTATCTTGATAGTTATTATACCCATATAAATTACCCAGGATTAATATATTATCAACATACTTATGTTTGCAAAACATCTCCATTAAATCTGTTCTTTAAGGTAATCACTTCAGCTGAGTGTTCAGACCTGTGAGAAAACCATACGGAATTACCCCATTGTGAAGTCCCAAAATTACCCCACCTCTGTTGTAGAGTGTGCTTCTTGTACAAAACAAAAATCAGCCCTAAACTGTTTAGCAAATAGAAAAAGAGCTTTCCTTCTGACATTATTTCTTAGTCCCCTAGCATTAAACAAAACAAATGAAAGATGAGACAGACTAGCTAAAGAATATTAGACAATTGAACTGTCTGATCAATCTGTAAACGCTGAAATTAAAGTAGTATCAAGATCAGCACCTTTAGCAGTGCTAACTTCCCAACGGTATGATGAAACGTAACAACTCTCTTAAAACTCGAGAATAATATAAAAGTACAGAACAAACAGTATTTAGAGTACTTTGAAACATTTCAGTAGGCAGGTCAAACCCTTCCAGTCCGACCCGGACTTGAGTGTAAACTGTATAATGACCCTAGCTATTGGAGTTTATAGCAGAAAAGAAAACATAGAGATTAACGTTCTGAGAACCTTGAGAATATATCGAAGGACAGTCATTTGTCTGCTCCTCTCAGCCTGTCACTTCAATAAATCCACGACCTCCGACAAAATAAGCAGATTTTCCTTCATCGCGGGCTTTTTTGATCAGAGGCCACAACTTCTGTCTCTATCCTCCTTTGTCAGATCCTCCTTAAACTGCATGCCTTGGTTCCGAAGAAACTCGCTGCTCTTAGCTGCTTTCCAAATTGCATCTCTGAGCCTTCTGGCAGTAAAGTGAATGATTGTTGCACGGGGCCTCGTCTCATTAATGTGCTTGGTACCCAGTCGGTGAGCGACATCTATCGCATCTGGTAGTTTCGCGGCTTCATGTGGAAGCAGCTTTTGGCACACAGTTGGTACCTCTTCTTGCACATTCTCATTGGTAGCCTCTGACAGTCCATTGAACCGCTCCAAATCCGTCACCCGACTCATGCACAGCCTGGTTGTCTGTTCACCCCTGTCGATCTGTTTCTCCATGTAAAACATTTTGCTCTTCAGTTCTTTTATCTCTGCACAGGCGGTTTGCACCATCGATTCCAACGCATCACTCCGTGTATTGATAAGATTAGCGAGCGTCAAGATTATTTCATCAGTATTAGAATTCCCTGTTTTCACGTTGGTAAAAGTTGGCTTTTTCACAAGTGGCGGTTTAGTCGGAGTTACAGGGTATGGCGGAAATTCGTCTTCATCTTCTGCCATATGCTTGTCTCGAATCAAACCACTTTCGTAGCCATGGTCGTTAATAGCAAGCACGTGTGAATCAGTTTTTCCTGAGTCACTGGTTCTCTTTTGTGCAGGTTTGGGCATGTTTCAAGTTGAAAAATATATCTTACAAACCAAAACATACACAATTATGCTGATAGTTACGTTAATTACTTTCCTTAGAAAAGTTTGGTGCTGAGAGCTCGAAACCTCTGACTATTCACGCCGCCATCTTGCCGGTGCTCCAGAACAGATCCGAGGTGCTGAACGCAAAACCCAACATCATGACGTCATAAATATGCTAATTAACATGACATCATCTGCCGCCAAAAGTCTCACAAAATCCTGTGGGAAACACTGTTTTATATAAAATTCCCAGAAGTTTCAAATATTATTTTTAATATCACAAACAGGAAATAACTCACATAATACAATTAAACGAATAACTGTATTGGCCTACAAGTAAATTACACAAGATTAATCTTTATAAAATGTTTAATATATCATTTAAAAAATGCATACGTACATAAAGTATGACGTGTTGTGTGTAATAAAAGCAAATTACCCCTTAAAAACCCTAAAAGGTGGAACTACTCTGTTAAGAACGTAAGCTCCGCCCCTCACTTCCGGTTCTGTGGCTGTGGTTCTGAAACGGCTGCAGCTGGATACTATTGAACAGTAGAGGTGCTTTTCACAAAGAATACCATACTTTTACATATTCTTTAGTTATAGTTATATATATATATATATATATATATAATTGATTTAATTACCTTGAATAAAACAGAAAACCATTAAGATCTTTGTCTCATTATATTTTTTGGTCATGTGAACAATTCTTATTTGCTACATAATTCTTTAAAAAAAAAAATCATGAAATATTAGAATGACCTTGTATTAATGCTCGCAGTCATCTCAGGGACCATCCAAATTTCCATGTGCATAGTGAAACGTGAATATTTAGAAAAGTTCCATAGTTGTGAATTTAGTCAAATCAGGTCAAGTTTCCTGTGTGGAGTTTATACTTATTTATAGTGCTCTAAAATAGTTTGTTGTTTATGAGGTTTTACATCCTTAGAACATGTAGCAAGTGCACTTTAAAATAGCAAGGTGCTTACTAGGTTGTCTTGTAGCAAGGTGCTCACTGGGTTTTGAAATAGACCTTGGTTTATATCAGTTTAGGTAATAAAGTAGTGTATTTAATTTGGAATACTTATTATAATTTATTAAAAATACCTGAAACATTTCTGTCTCTGTTTCTTTCCCGTCTGTCTGTGCAGGATTATTAACTGTGTTGGGGAGGATAACCACTGACTCTTTTTGCAGTTGTGTTTTTACACTCAGGTCCTGATTCTTTACACTCTGGTGTTGGACTTCTGCCAGGACTACTACTTCCAGCCCCTGTCCTCAGTGGACCGGGTAATACGTCTTTCATTTACATAGCTCTATTTTATACTGTCCCAAGTGCTTAAAGTCACTGTAAATTTTTAATCATGTAAATCATGGAAAAACTATTTTAAAGTAAACTTTTTTCCATTAGAGTCATGTGGGTGGACCTCAACTTCACACACTGTTTTAGGCAAACACACTACATATGGGCCATGACATAGTAAAATCCATAAACAAGGATTTTTTTTTTTTTTTTATGTTGATGGCAGTATTATGGCATAGTGATATTAATAGCAGGGTACTTCTCAGTTACATTTTACATATTTGCTTATTATTTAGATGGTTTGGCAACTTTTGACTTTGTAATTAATTAATGAATCAAAAAAGATATTAAAAATTGCAGTTGATAGGATTTCAAGTTCATCATAATTGATATGGACAGTCAAATCAAGCGCATTGCATTGTGAAATACAGTACAATATGCATGAAATTTTGTTAATGTATACTGTTATGCAGAAATATTATATATTTAACATATATGGTAGCATGCTACTTTTCGCTCAGCATAAAAAAATATATTTTGTTATGATATGGACAGTCAAATCAAGCGCATTGCATTGTGAAATACAGTACAATATGCATGAAATTTTGTTAATGTATACTGTTATGCAGAAATATTATATATTTAACATATATGGTAGCATGCTACTTTTCGCTCAGCATAAAAAAATATATTTTGTTTATTATTCCGTGTTTTAGTAGAATCTTCTCAATGGAGCCTGATGATTAACACTGGATTTGTAACACTTAACTGAGATTAGGGAGCTGCAGGTGGCATCAGCATTACTGGTTCAGTACTGAATAAACTGTTACTTTGAATGAGAGAAACTTAATACAAGTTGTATTTGTATGCAGTGATCAATTATACTGGTCTAATGCCATATCACTTCATCCAAAATGCACCTGCAAGCAGCAAATTCCTAGAGTTTGGCCCTTTTCTGTTTTATAGCTGTAATATTTTCAACAGACAAGGGATGTCAGTTTTCGATCATTTTCATGATAGATTGTCATTTAAATTAATGATCAATTAAACTAATTGATTAATCGTTAAACCTTAATACTGCAAAATGTGTCTAGTGAGGTACAAAGCTTTGTTTATAAGCTAAATAATTGGTTAGCATGCAAATTTTACTTCACGACCATGCTTTTGGATTCATGCTGTTTGAAGCCATAAATATAAATAAGCCATACACAGGTTTGCGGCTCACAATATTCCACAAATTTAATAATATTTATTGTTTCTTTTCCCAAACTCTCACCGTATCACCCTCTAATTTCACAGGTTTATTTTCTTGTCATTCACTTTTAACCCTTGTTTTTGCATCTCTTAAAATCTCTTTAAAAAAAAAATAAAATATATATATATATATATATATATATATATATATATATATATATATATATATATATATATATATATATATATATATATATATAAGATTATATCCTTTTTACTTGCCAAAGTGACAGATAGCATAGCTGCTTAATTTCTATTGCTTTCGAATGTTGAATGACTTTTTATTTTTTGTACTTTTAAAGTTTGGATCACATTAAAAGCACAATTTGTACATCAGTGAATTATTTTTGCAAAAGATCCAACCCCGCCACTGTCACTCACAGTCGCATGCATGTGTTTTTCTCATGGGCAGAAAGCACCCCAAAAACAAGCAAAATATGTTACATCACTTCCCTTAACTGCCTGCAGTGCAAAAATCCTCTTTGTGCATGTGTAGCATAACAATTTGACTTGAAAATAGTTTCATTTGTTTATGAGCATTTATAGCACATATGTAACATGTCTGTCTTTTTAGGCTGACTTTGCAGTACATCATGAGTTGGCTCTTCTACGTGGGTCCTGTTTCATGGGGCTGAACATGTTTGGTGGAATGAGCAGCCTTTTCTACACACAAGTCAAAGGCATCCTCGCCGTAAGTTTTGCTTTTTCTTTAATCCTCTGGGGCCTGAGGGTGTTTTGGGGGTCTAGAGAAGTTTTGACATGCCCTGATATTTGTTTTTTTTCAGTTGCTTATAAACATATAAATGGTTAAAGTCTAATAACACTGTAATCAGCACAAACTGGACTTCAATAATATGTGAGCAGCATGTATGTACATGATTGTGTTTTTGAGAAAGCAATGTATATGCGTGGTTGGTGAAAAACTAATTTTTTTTTAAATTACTTGAATAAGGCCATAAAACACATACAGAGCATTGGTTTACATGACTTTTGAGAACTGGATCTTGTAGTCTAGAGTTTTTTTTTGTTTATTATGTTAAAATCATCTTGTTTACTCACTCACAGAAAACAATATATTGATTTAAATTTTCTAAGACACTTTTTGGGTAAAAAGGGTATATGCGAGAAGGCGTCAACTATCATGAATAAGAAGACAAAGACCTGCATAATGAGCCTTTCAGGCAGGTGTGTGACTGAGACAGGAGTTACAAGAAAGAATGCGAGGACAAAATACATTTTTATATTTGTTGTTTGTAGTTTATTTAGAATATATTTAACTATCACACAAAATAACCTTAGAAGTTATTAATAACACAGAAGACACAATCAAGCCAAAACTGCAAAAAAAAAAAAAAGGTGTAAACAGGAAGAGTGCAAAAAGGGTGTAAGGTTTGTAGAAGCCCACAAACCTACTCTCTCACATAGTACACAGAATTGAACAGCTATACAGTCGTGGCCAAAAGTTTTGAGAATTACATAAATATTAGTTTTCAAAAAGTTTGCTGCTAAACTGCTTTTAGATCTTTGTTTCAGTTGTTTCTGTGATGTACTGAAATATAATTACAAGCACTTCATACGTTTCAAAGGCTTTTATCGACAATTACATGACATTTATGCAAAGAGTCAGTATTTGCAGTGTTGGCCCTTCTTTTTCAGGACCTTTGCAATTCGACTGGGCATGCTCTCAATCAACTTCTGGGCCAAATCCTGACTGATAGCAACCCATTCTTTCATAATAACTTCTTGGAGTTTGTCAGAATTAGTGGGTTTTTGTTTGTCCACCCGCCTCTTGAGGATTGACCAGAAGTTCTCAATGGGATTAAGATCTGGGGAGTTTCCAGGCCATGGACCCAAAATTTCAACATTCTGGTCCCCGAGCCACTTAGTTATCACTTTTTCCTTATGGCACGCTGCTCCATCGTGCTGGAAAATGCATTGTTCTTCACCAAACTGTTGTTGGGTTGTTGGAAGAAGTTGCTGTTGAAGGGTGTTTTGGTACCATTCTTTATTCATGGCTGTGTTTTTGGGCAGAATTGTGAGTGAGCCCACTCCCTTGGATGAGAAGCAACCCCACACATGAATGGTGTCAGGATGCTTTACTGTTGGCATGACACAGGACTGATGGTAGCGCTCACCTTTTCTTCTCCGGACAAGCGTTTTTCCAGATGCCCCAAACAATCGGAAAGGGGCTTCATCGGAGAATATGACTTTGCCCCAGTCCTCGGCAGTCCATTCACTATACTTTCTGCAGAAGATCAATCTGTCCCTGATGTTTTTTTTTTTGGAAAGATGTGGCTTCTTTGCTGCCCTTCTTGACACCAGGCCATCTTCCAAAAGTCTTCGCCTCACTGTGCGTGCAGATGCGCTCACACCTGCCTGCTGCCATTCCTGAGCAAGCTCTGAACTGGTGGCACTCCGATCCCGCAGCTGAATCCTCTTTAGGAGACGATCCTGGCGCTTGCTGGACTTTCTTGGATGCCCTGAAGCCTTCTTTACAAGAATTGAACCTCTTTCCTTGAAGTTCTTGATGAACCTATAAATTGTTGATTTAGGTGCAATCTTAGTAGCCACAATATCCTTGCCTGTGAAGCCATTTTTTATGCAACGCAATGATGGCTGCACGTGTTTCTTTGCAGGTCACCATGGTTAAAAATGGAAGAACAATGATTTCAAGCATCACCCTCCTTTTAACATGTCAAGTCTGCCATTCTAAACCCAATCAGCCTGACATAATGATCTCCAGCCTTGTGCTCATCAACATTCTCATCTGAGTTAACAAGATGATTACTGAAATGATCTCAGCAGGTCCTTTAATGACAGCAATGAAATGCGGTGGAAAGGTTTTTTTGGGATTAAGTTAATTTTCATGGCAAAGAAGGACTATGCAATTCATCTGATCACTCTTCATAACATTCTGGAGTATATGCAAATTGCTATTATAAAAACTTAAGCAGCAACATTTCCAATTTCCAATATTTATATAATTCTCAAAATGTTTGGCCACGACTGTACATCTTTGTGCCACTCTAGGAAACAGTTCCTTTTCAGTTGAACACACAAGTGAACATCACATGCCTGGCAGAAGATTCATAACTGATAATAAATTGCACCACTGATAAGAATGGACATGCGTATATGTCTGTCGATGGGCCAGTTATCGGTGACATTTACAGCTTTCTGATACATTTACAACTCGGACGATCTCGAACACCAAGCAATTGTAGCAATTGTTTCATTAGAGGCAGAGATTGTTGTTATCCGGTCATGTTATCTTACACTCTGTTTACCATCTGCTGAGAAACAAAATTTCAGAGAGTAAAAGGAAATAAGGTTAATATCCTTAATACTCAAACCAACTTGGGGCCTGTTGTGTTCTACCACTAGGTTTTCGGGTTACGAGGGGGTTAAGTTTTGTCTGCTGTGTGCGCATGCGTGTGGGTGAGTGACACAGAACTAGTAAAGTGATTATCCATTCAGCGGTGTGTGCTTCATGTTTAATAGCTAACTGAACTACTCCAACATAACATTGGCGACAAGGATGGCTAAGTTGAGTCCATGCAAGATTACGTGACTAATCTAGATGGCCTGAGGTAATACCAGCCGGGACAGTGACAACACAGACCATCACTCAGATACTGGAGAGTCTGTTTGCTCGCTGGGGCATGCCCCGTGCCATCACTACTGACAATGGGGCGCAGTTTACCTCTGCAGACTTCTCCAACTTCCTGTGCAGTAAAGGAATTAAGCATTTCCGTGCCGCACTCTACCATCCCCAGGCAAATGGTGGGGTTGAAAGATTCAATCATAGCCTTAAGAATGGCATTCGTGCACACCAGGCCCAGGGGTATACATTCCAAACAGCACTCGACTTAACGCTCATGCATTACAGAGCTTGCAGCACACCAGCACTCAGGCCTCTCCTGCTCTGCTCATGCTTGGCCGAGAGATGGACTTGCCATTGGACAGACTGAGACCACAGGAATTGTCAGCTGCAGCCTCAGGTGGCACCTGGGCAGCAGCCAAAGCTGCCATAACTTCAAACCAGAGGCGAATGAAGGCTAACTTTTCAGACAGAAGAAGAGTTTTTGCGTCCTTACAAGTGGTGGACCCCAAGCTTCCATCCTTAACAAAAAGCCATGTATATTGGTTCTTCCAGTCTCTCCACTGCTGGTTGTTCCAGTTTAACGGGAGAGAGGAGCAAGACGGTTTAGGACCGTGACTGCCTAGCTGTTGCCACCAACATCTTCAGCCAGAGAGGACTTTATTTCTTCAGCTTCTTCTTGCGTTGTCACCCCGACGGGAGGTGTGCTAACAGGGCTTGCAGCAGGTGAATTGGTCATGCTATTAATGTCATCACTACACAATTTCTTAGAAAACCAAAAGTAATTAAACTGCCTTGTGTTCTTTTTGCCATGGTGGCTATATGATGCTATATGTTGCTAACTGCTGAATGGATTTCAAGGACTTCGCGCGCAGATCAACGGCCTCCAATATTTATATTTTTTTCTATGAATCTTTGAGTTAACGTACTAAACATGAGTGGAACTTGCACCGCAGCGCCCCCACACCTTGATGCTCATGACAAGAATAGCATGTATAGTTATCTTTATTGAAGTGAATTAGTTTTAAATCGCCGTCATGCATGAATGATTATGATTTATATATATATATATATATATATATATATATATATATATATATATATATTGTCAGACACAAGACGGGAACACAGAGGTAGGTGAACGTGTAGCAGTATTTATTGTGACAGAAGTTTCAGACACAGGTGAAGCAACAGGAATAGTCTTGACACGAAGAAGGTTGGAACTTAGCTCTGGTTGTGATGGAAGTAATGACAGAATCGGAAGGCGGCACAGAGGAACTGACGAGGAAGGAACAACAGGTATCCAGGGGAACAACAATGGTAGAGAGGGTTCAGGTAAGTACATGTGGGTCAATGCTAGATCAGACGAGGAGTGAGGGGAAGTGATAGTCCTTATATGAGAGCCAGGTGATGATGGACAGGTGCTCAGAATTCTGGTGATTGTGAACGAGTAGGCGTGGCATGTGGAGAGGGTGTAGGCTGTGACTCCGTGACAGTACCCCCTCCTCCACGGGCGGCTCCCAACGGCCGGACGGGATGTTGACGACGGGGTCTGCCACGACCCTGAGGAGCTGGGCGATCTGGGTGTTCCTGATGGAATTGGGTAAGGTAGAGTAGGGTCCAGGATGTCGTTGCGGTTCACCCAGCATCGTTCCTCGGGGCCGTAGTCTTCCCAGTCCACGAGGTATTCCAGCTGTGGACCCCGTCGTCTGGAGTCGAGGATGGCCCGTACCCAGTAGATGTTTTGAGTCTCATCGATAGCAGGAGGAGGTACCGCATCATCACCAGACTCTGTGGAGGGAGGAGATAAACGGTCAGAGTGAGGTTTCATCAACGAGACATGGAATGAAGGTGAGATACGGTAGTGAGCAGGGAGGTTGAGTCTGTAGGTTACTTCGTTCAGCTGCCTCTCGATGGTAAATGGACCAATATAACGGGGACTCAGCTTACGGCAAGGCAGCCGGAGACGGATGTCCCGATTGGATAGCCAAACCTTCTGGCCAGGTTGGTATTGCGGAGTGGGACCTCTTCGGGCGTCGGCTTGTTCCTTGTGTCTCCGGACTGCCTGTTGGAGGTGCACGTGAGCCGAGTCCCAGACCCTCTCGCTTTGCTGGAACCAGTGGTTGACAGCTGGAACCTCGGAGGGCTCACCTGACCAGGGGAAGAGGGGTGGCTGATAGCCCAGGACACATTGAAACGGGGTGAGCCCCGTGGTGGTTTGACGGAGTGAATTTTGTGCGTATTCAGCCCAGGGTAGGTATTGGCTCCAGCTGTCCTGGTTCTGGTGGCAATACAGTCTCAGGAATCTCCCGACTTCCTGGATCTTACGCTCAGTCTGGCCGTTGGTTTGAGGATGGTATCCGGAGGAGAGACTGATGGACACCCCTAGGAGACGGAAGAAGGCGTTCCAGACACGTGAGATGAATTAGGGACCTCTATCCGAGACAATGTCTTCTGGGAGTCCGAAGTGGCGGAAAACTTGATGGAAGAGTGCTTCTGCCGTCTGTAGAGCAGTAGGTAGACCCTTGAGGGGAATGAGTTTGCAAGATTTAGAGAATCGATCAACCACGACCAGGATGCTTGTGTAACCTTGGGATGGAGTAAGATCGGTCATAAAGTCTACTCCAATGTGCATCCAGGGTCGCTCGGGGATGGGCAGAGGCACGAGTTTCCCTTCTGGTAGCTTCCTAGGAGTGTCAGCAACGGCACAGACTGAGCATCCTTGCACATATCGAGAGACATCCCGAGACATGGAGGGCCACCAGTAGCGTTGTTTCAGGAGCGAGAGGGTCCTTCTCCTGCCTGGGTGTCCAGAGCCCGGGGATGTATGAGTTAAGTTCAAGAGGGGCTGGCGATGGGTTGGGGGAACGTAGAGACGCCCCTCTGGACCTCCCGGCGGAGCTGGGTTTTGTAGATTCTCATTAGTAATCTGTTGGTTGATGGTCCACTGAATCGGGTTAACAAGCACGGCTGGAGGGAGAATGGGTTCAGGAACGGATGGTTCAGGATCGGCTTGGTAAAGGCGAGAAAGGGCATCCGCTCTACAGTTCTTGTCACCTGATCTATAGGTGCCCTGGAAATTAAATTGGGTGAAGAAGAGAGCCCATCGGGCCTGGCGATGATTCAAGCGTTTGGCTTCTCTAAAATACTCAAGATTGCGATGATCTGTAATGACTTGGAAAGGTTGCTTGGCTCCCTCCAGCCAGTGTCTCCATTCCTCGAGAGCTGATTTTATGGCTAGGAGCTTCCGGTTTCCTACGTCGTAATTCTGCTCGGCCGGGGATAACTTTTTTGAATAGAAGGCACATGGATGGAGCCGTGGGGGGGTCACCCTGCCGCTGAGAGAGGACCGCTCCGATCCCGGTTGCTGAGGCGTCAACCTCCACTATGAAGGGCAGATCTAGATTGGGGTGAACCAGGACCGGAGCCGATAGGAAGGCCTGTTGCAGTAGGGAGAAGGCTTCTCGGGCAGGTGTTGTCCATGAGATATACTTGGGCCGGTTCTTTAGCATAGAAGTGAGAGGAGCACTAAGCATACTGTACTGGTTAATGAAGCGTCGGGTAGAAATTGGCAAATCCCTAGAAGCGTTGAAGTTCTTTCACGGTGTTGGGTAATGGCCACTGCTGGATGGTTTCCACCTTCCTCTGGTCCATCTTGATACCATGTTGGTTGATGATGTAGCCTAAGAATTGGATGGTGGAGGTATGGAACTCACACTTCTCTAATTTTAGAAACAGTTGATGTTCTCGTAGTTTTTGAAGGATTTGGAGTACATGCTTCGTCTATATAGATGATGACAAAGCGATTCAGGTACTCACGGAAGATCTCATTCATGTGTGGGTCCGTGAAGTCCGTGCGAAGTGGGGCTGGCGGTCACACACTGCTGTCTGGGGAAATAACAGAGATAAGTAAGCCAAGTCTTTGGAGACATCTCTCACCTCGGTGTTCGCCAGTGCGGCTTATAAAGCCGAAGCTTGATGGGGCGCAGGTGTGACCGCTCAGCCCGAAACGAGCAGGTGCAGGTGTGCCTGCTCTGTTTCCAGGGCGACGCTGATGAACGCTTGGGACACGTGTCACACTCCCCCCACCCAGAGCGTCGTCCTGTCCCTGTGGAGAAGTGGGGAGATTGGGGGAGGGTGGGGAGTGGAGCCTGACAGACCTGCGAAAGCTGACCATATCCTCAAGAGACCATCGGCGTTCGCTTTGGCCGTCCCCGCCCGGTGTTGTACGGTGAAGTGGAAGTCCTGGAGCGCGAGGAACCACCGAGTCACCCTGGCATTGGTGTCCTTCGCCTGGGCCATCCACTGTAGGGGGGCGTGGTCCGTGATCAGAGTGAACTGTCGGCCGAGGAGGTAGTAGCGGAGCTCCAGGACTGCCCACTTGATGGCCAGTGCCTCCTTCTCGACGGCCGAGTACCGTCGTTCTGCTGAGGTCAGCTTCCGGCTGATATAGATCACTGGGTGTTCCTCGCCGTCGATGACCTGGGAGAGGACGGCTCCCAACCCGGTATTGGACGCCTCCGTTTGCACCAGGAAGGGGCGATTGAAGTCGGGACCTGAGGACGGGCTCAGACGTGAAGGCGGCCTTCACCCGCTGGAACGCGATCTCCGTCTCCGGGTTCCACGGGACCTTCTCTGGTTGCCCCTTCCTGGTCAGGTCTGTCAGGGGAGAGGATAAGGAGGAGAAGTTAGGGATAAAACAGCGGTAGTATCCCGCCAACCCCAAAAAGGCCCGTACCTGTGTCTTGGTGGTGGGCCGCGGCGCGGAGAGGATTGCCGCCACCTTCTCCTGAGGTCGAATGAGGCCGCGGCCCACCTGGTAGCTGAGGTACTTGGCTTCAGTGAGGGCCAGGTGACACTTACGGGGGTTGGCGGTCAGCCCAGCCCGGAGGAGTTCCGACAGCACCTTCCACAGCCGCTCCAGGTGATCCTCCCAAGTCTCTGTGTGTGGATGACAATGTCGTCTAGGTAGGCGGCCGCGTAGGCTTGGTGGGGGCCGCAGGAGGACGTCCATCAGATGTTGGAAGGTGGCGAGAGCTTCGTGCAGGCCAAAGGGAAGGACCCGGTACTGCCAGTGGCCACTGGGGGTCGAGAATGCCGTCTTCGGCTTGGCCTGCTTGGTTAAGGGGACCTGCCAGCAGCCCTTGGTGAGGTTGAGGGTTGAGATGAACCGGGCCCTTCCCAGGCGGTCCAACAGCTCGTCAACCCGCGGCATCGGGTAGCTGTCAAACTCTGAGACCTCGTTCAAGCGGCGGAAGTCATTGCAGAAACGGAAGGTGCCGTCGGGCTTCGGAACCATGACTATGGGGCTGGACCACGGGCTGCGTGATGGCTCAATGGTCCCTAACCTCAGCATCTCCTGTACCTCTTCCTCAATGGCGTGTCGCCGAGCCTCCGGAACCCGATAGGGCCGCTGCCGGACGATCACCCCAGGCACGGTGCGAATATCGTGCTTGAGTACGTTGGTCCGCCAAGGCTGGGGAGAGAACACATCGGTGAACTGACTGACCAGGTGTGTTGCAGCTCCGACTTTTTGGGTGGTCGAGAGGTGGGGGTCCATGTTGACAGCCACGGGAGGTAGTTGAGCGAGGGGCAGAGAGCTGGGGCCCGGTCCCGACCCAGCACTTCAGGAGATTCACGTGGTATAATTGATCTTCCCTCCGTCGTGCGGGCTGCCGGACTCGGTAGGTGACAGGGCCGATCCTTTCGGTGACGGTGTAGGGACCTTGCCAGCTGGCCAAGAATTTGCAGGCGGCTGTGGGGACTAGGACCATGACGTGATCTCCTGGCTGGAACTCCCGTGGCTGGGCCGCCCTATTATAGTGCCGTTGCTGGGCTTGTTGGGCCTTGGCAAGGTGTTCCCTGTCGATCCGCTCCCGCATCTCCCAGACATGTTCCACCGTGGACCAGTGGACGGCAGGCTGTTGCTCCCAAGCTTTTCTGGCGACGTCAAGCAGGCCGCGGGGCTGCCAGCCGAAGAGGAGCTCGAATGGGGTAAAGCCGGTGGAAGCCTGGGGTACCTCTCGGATTCCGAATAGGACATAGGGCAGCATCTTATCCCAATCTCACTTGTCCTCGGCAGCCACACGGCGCAGCATCTGCTTGAGCGTCTTGTTGAATCGCTCGACCAGCCATCGGTCTGTGGGTGATACACAGTGGTGCGAAGCTGTTTGATCTGCAGGAGCTTACAGAGATCAGCCATCACCCCGGGACATAAAGGGGGTGCCCTGGTCAGTCAGTATTTGGGATGGTATGCCGACCCGACTACTCAACATTGATGGCTTTTGCGGTGGCCTTACGGAGGGGAATGGCCTCCGGGTAGCGGGGTGGCGTAGTCCAGGATGACCAAGATGTGTTCGTGTCCCCCCGGGCGGACTTCGGCAGCGGCCCCACTAGGTCCATCCCGATCCGCTCGAAGGGCACCTCGATGATGGGCAGCGGAATCAGCGGGCTGGGGGGAGGGGTGCGTGGCGATGTCCGCTGGCAGGTGGGACAGGCTTGACAGAAGCGTTTAACTTTGGCCTCCAGGCCCGGCCAGTGGAAGCGGTCGCGTATGCATTGGACGATGTTCTGGGTAGGGATCGACCGATATGCATTTTTCAGGGCCGATGCCGATACCGATTATTACAGATCAAGGAGACCGATAACCGATATTTTGAACCGAAATGTGTCTAGTGTAAAAATGAAAATTAATGTCAAAATTAAGAATAAAAAGGCCTCTGACAAAGACTCTCTTTAAATTATTTTAACACATCTTTAATTCTGAGAACTGTTCATAATAACAACATTAATAATAATAATAACAACAAACATAAAAAGTGCTGGGAGCATCCATCAGCAGCATTCTGTAAACTAAGTAAAACTTGCATCCATCAGCAGCATCCTATAAACAAAGTAAAACTTAAAGCAAATTTAAACAGCAATAAATGAACAAATAATGGAAAATAAACGTAATCTCTCTCTCTCTCTCTCTCTCTCTATATATATATGTATGTATGTATGTATGTATGTATGTATGTGTGTGTGTGTGTGTGTGTGTGTGTTATATTTAGCATTTTATTTGCAACCCAGAATTGCATTAAAATCACACACAACCCATATTGTAATAGTGTTTTTTTTTGTTGTTTTTTGTTTTCTGATGTGTAAAATGTTTGTTTGACTGTTTATCACGGCGATACAAACTAGGAAGTATACAGGACAGCGTCATCCAGAAACGTGCAATGTGAGATTATTGACAATTTACGTTATTAGCATAGGGTTATTAGCAGGGTGCGATTTGTGAAATAAACAGAGGGGAGGATGCTTTTGAAAAATTTTATGAAATGTTTTTTAATACGACGGAAATTGTATTTAGTGTGATATCAGTTTAATAAAAACATTGTAAGCATACGTTAGGCCTATTAATTATAATGATTTAATGTCCACGGTTATTCAAACAACAAATTACATCGAGAAAGCGAGCAAAGAACACACAACAGAGCTTTTTGAAAACTCCGAATCAGTTAAACCATTGCGTCGCAAAATGATTCACTGTTTCGATGCGCTTCAATCGGATCGCGTATCGCAAATCATTTGATTCAGATCTGGACATCAGAGCGGGTTTGCATGATGTTTTTATCCCCACCGGGGATAAAAGTTATTCAGCAGAGGCAGGGATGCATAGACCAGAAGAGGGGGAATCCCCCCATCCCCCCCGGCAAATCGCACCCTTATTAGTCAAATGAGAGAGCGCGGCCGCGGAGATAACTAAATCAGGAATAGGGAGCTCGCGTCGCGTCAGGGCGTCAGAGCTCACGCTTGATGCCCTTTCAGCTCTTCAAAATTGCATGGTAATTCTGAATCTGTATGATAAATTATTTTGCAATCATGTTAGAATAAAGCAATATCTCTCCAAATATGCGCAATTTTTTGACTAAGAGCCCTAACGGAACGGACGCTGTTCAGTGAAGCTATGTGAACAACACACAAAAAAAAACGCAGCAGACGTGAGTGAATTCATTCGTGTTGCTAATCTATTCACAATATAACGTTAAATTGGCCGAATGGTGAGAGAAGTAGGTTTTAGTTTCACTATCTCAGCACTGATGTGATGATCCGTTAAAGCATACCACTGCAATGATGGACATTGACCGGGAATTCACAGTATAATAACTGAACGGGGCTTGTCATCATAAATCGATTATATTTAGGTGTTTTGCAACTTCAGTGTAGTGATTTATTGCAACTTCAGGAACGTTTACTGCATTCTTACCTTCGAGAGATAACTTATTTATGTGTGATGATGATCACTGAAGCAGCTCCTGTGCTTTCGGTGTGAGAGCGGAACATTTTCCAGCCGCGCCAGCCGTATTGATTGGCCAGGCCCGTGACTCCCAACAAATCAGACGGACGATGGGCGGGGCTTAGTCTAGGCCACAGAGTGGTGCGCTCTGACTGAGGTGGCTGGATCAGTGCCAGATCGCGCATTTCAAAATAAAATGGTTTTATCGGCAAATCGGTTTTGAAAATGGCCGATGCCGATAACAATAAAAATGCTTAATATCAGCGCCGATAATCGGCCACGCCGATAATCAGTCGACCCCTAGTTCTGAGCCCCCAGATCTTCGACTGCGGGACCACCAGTAGGGTTTTTTCCTCCCCCCTTCGCTGCGCGACACAGTAAAGCAGGCCGTTTCTCACCACGAAGTGAGGTGTGGGATGAGGTGCCGGCTGGAGCTCCTTCCCATCGGCGACCCTCACCTGGGCCCAGCAGTGTTTCAGGCGGTCATCTTCCTGCTGCTCCCTGGCGAAGGCCCCAGCCCCAGTCACCTGCTGGAAGAGGTCAAAGTAGAGGTTAGGGTTATGATGGGCTGACTCACCCTCCCTGGGGCTGGCCAAGGCCAGCAGCACGGGGCGCCGTCAGGGCTTCTTCGCGGCCTGACGCTGGGGGCGGTTCCCGTCGTGGCTGGCAGGCAGATCCCTGACGATCCCGACTTCTACCGGCCAGGCGCCGGGTGGCAAGGTGATGGTGACTCGCCGCGCCGGCACTTCCCTGGTATCGCCATGGATGCACGTAAGGGGCAGTGCCCGTAACAGGCGGTCGACCACCACGCGCTCCGCTACCTGGTGTGCGGTGGGACCCCTGGCTAGTAGCCAGTGTTGGGCGAGGCATTAGAGGCCGGCCGCTGTGGGTTGTAGGACCAGTCATGGAAGAGTTGGGCGGCGCTAACCCGACCCGCCCTAAGATCTCCTTCTTCAGCTCTTCATATGAACCGCTCTGCTTGGGGGTAAGCATGAAGTACGCCCGTTGTGCTTCTCCCGTCAACAACGGCACCACAATCCAGGCCCACTCGTCCCTGGGCCACTCCTCCCGGACGGCAATCCTCTCGAACATTTGGAGAAATGTCTCAACGTCATCATGTGCCATCATCTTGGGGATGAGATGTGCAGCCTGGGCACGGGGGTCAGGTAGCGGAGTTTGCGGGGCAGCGGTCATGCGGAGTGCGGCGAGCTCACATTCCGTTTCCCCTTGTCGGGAGGCCATGTGCTCCATGATCTGCTGCTGGCAGATGCTCACCTCAGTGAGGTGCTTGAGCAGGTCTTCCATCTTCGGGAGAGGAGCACCACCTGGGGAAACAGGAAGGGAACGTGAGCCAAACAAACCCCCCCAAAAAAAACGTCCGTAGAAATCCAAGTGGGGTGATAAGGAATGTGGGGGTATCCTGGTCGGTAGCTTCTTCACTGCAATGCCCGCATTCTCCACCAGTGTGATGGGGTGAAGAAGCACACGACACGAGGATAGAGGAGAGTTCCCCGAAGGGTGGATTTTATTGACCCGAACGTGGGGAAATAGCCAACGTGAGGGGTTTTCCGGTGCTCGGCCTTCTCTCTCTCTCTGTCTTCCTCTCCATGTGCAGTGCTGTGTGGGTCCGTGGGCTGGCGGTCACACACTGCTGTCTGGGGAAATAACAGAGGTAAGTTAGCCAAGTCTTTGGAGACATCTCTCACCTCAGTGTTCGCCGGTGCGGCTTATAAAGCCAAAGCTTGATGGGGCGCCGGTGTGACCGCTCAGCCCGTAACGAGCAGGTGCAGGTGTGCCTGCTCTGTTTCCAGGGCGACGCTGATGAGCGCTCGGGACACGTGTCACAATATGTATATGTATATATGTATGTAATATATATATATATATATAATATATATATATATATATATATATATATATATATATATATATTACACATAATAATCCACGATGATCATATTACATAAAACTGAAATTGCACGTCAAAATAACACACTGTCAATATTTTTTGAGACCCCCCAAAATTTCACAAATCACATTTTCAGGGGAGCCCATGTCTTATTAAGGGAAGCCGAGCTCCCCCATAGTTCGCACCCTGCATACAGATTAGTATTGTGCTATTTTATGTCAACAGTCGATCCATCATTCCTTATTTCCTCATATGAACTTCAAAGGATTCATCCTTAGTGCTAGTATCATCCCAATCAGCAGTATGGCTTTACTGACTTGGTAAGTACTCACTGAGACTCATTTGTTAAATATTGGGAAGCAAGCTTTAACTTTCATGAGAAAATGTATTGTTTACATGGATGTGCTACAGATGATTGGGGCTGGGTAGTACTTTTTTGTGTGTATTGTCATTAAAAGGCTTCCCTTAGACCCATGCATCTACAGGCTTTTCATGTGAGTGCAACTGGTCTGATGCCCACCCCATCAATGGCTGTCCAGATCCCTGCTGCCAAGGTAAGCTCACTAACCTGCATTTATAGTACCTAGGATAGCAAAGTCCACTAAAGGAGGTAGAGCTTTTTTGCATTTGGCTCCCAAACTCTGGAATAGCCTTCCTGATAATGTTCGGGGTTCAGACACACTTCCTCTGTTTAAATCTAGATTAAAAACATACCTCTTTGGCCAAGCATTCAAATAATGCATCTCATAATTTTGGACTGAAGTTATATCTGATCAAATGCGCATTATTATTCTTTAGCTTGGGTTAAACTAATTAATTTTACTTGGCTGGAACAGCAGCTACGCTAATTATGTCTCTATTTGTTTCTCTGTTTTGCATCCCGTGGTAGCTAGGATTTACACAAGCTCCAGTCTGGATCCAGAACACCTGAGAAGAGATGATGCCAGCCACTCAGAGGACCTCAGATGATGCTAACCCAGAGACAACATACAGAACTACCACATTTTGCTATAAGTTTGATTGCATAATTGCTGTTAATAGTGTTAATCGTCTGTTTGTTTACGTCTTTTATTGATTTTTCCTGAACATTTCTGCTGTATGCACATAAACTGACAGTCATCACTGATAAGCTTCTACTAAATATTGTAGAAACTTAATTTTCTGTAAAGTTGCTTTGCAATGATTTGTATCGTAAAAAGCGCTATACAAATAAACTTGAATTGAAAATTGAATTGAACATTTCTAAATGCTCATTATGGATAAAAAGGTGTTCAACATGGACCCTTTATCTTGATAATGGGTGTTTAAGAATTTTATCTTTAAATAAATGTCTGTTTGTTCTGAATTATGAATTCTTGTTTTGCATGCTGAGTGCGACAGTGCACTATATATATATATATATATATATATATATATATATATATATATATATAAATGAGAATACAAAGTAAGACACATTTGTAAAAAACAAAGATGCTGTGGAAAAACAAAGCAAAACGATATCTAGTCAAAGATCTAAGTGCCTGTACATTGTTGGTTGCTACTTTAAACAATTATGAAAAAAAATACTGTTTTAAATAATTGTATCATCTTCATTTGAACCTTAAATCTACGCCTCTTCTTTTGTTTTCTCAATATTAAAGATGTTATTTGTTAATTTAAAAACATGGTAGATTTGGTGGGGATAAAGCATTTTTCTTTTTCATTTTATTCATGACAGACCAATTACTATTTGTTTTATATAAATGTAAGGGAAACAGGTCGATTTAGCTCAAAGTGAATCATTTAAGATTTTAAAGGGAATTTGGACAATCACTGTTTTGCGGCTGATCACTGAGTCAGCCAGCGATTTATTGAAATAGCCGTATAACATCAACTCTGCAATGGACATTAAAATCCAAAATATAGTGAAAACACTTAATTAGCACAGTAACAAGATCATCAGTTTAAGACATTTACATAAAAAAAACACAAGATACTTCTCTTTTCAAAATAAATAAGGCATTATTGGATAAATCTAAGTCATATAAACTAATCTATCACATGAACACAGGCATTCACACAAGTTGCAGAAAGAGAGAAAGTAAAGAATGAGTTTAAGAGAATGAAAATGTGAAATCCCAAGTTTACAGCAATATGTGCAATTGCATAGACATGAACAACCATCAGTCACTTAATTAACCCTCACATTGAGTTCCTCAATAAGGTTAAAATTATATTAAATGCACTAGTTCAGCTAGAATCTGGAGGTACTTGCGTTGCCTGTGTAAGGGATTCCCTTCATTGTCTGGTTGCCGAAGGGGGTTTCCCGAGGTTGCTGATTTGCTGGAAGTTCAGTATGGGTTTAATTGATTTGTTTGGAAGCCAGTGGTTGGGCGTCGGCTGAAGATGCAGAGTTGTGGGCTGGTTAAAGTTTTCAGGTGGTCACAGTCACAGACTCGAGGTGAACTCAGAGACATGGAGTTGCAAATCTTAACTCAGAGCACAAAACTCTCAATGGAAAGGAAACTAAACTAAAATAAAAGAATGTTTCTCCTCGTGGTTTGGGAGGAGCAGCTGGCTTGTGAGCCAGGGCACACTCAAAGGGTGCTTAAAACTATGACTAAAAAAAACATGACATAAAAGCAAAATTTGATGGTGTCCTGATTATTTAAACCGGACATTTGGACACATCCCAAATGTTGTCTTGACCAATTAGATTTTGTCTGTGCTCTGGGTGTTGTGATGTTTCTCCTTCCAATACATAAATCACGTTGTCTTATCAGTCACATGGTCCGAATTTTCCCGCTCTTGCAAAGAATAATTTTGGACATGATTTCTGTAACGAGAATGATACATTTGACAAAGTATTGATTGATAGAAACGTTTAAATCATGAATTGTGTCAATCCAAAGAGCTTGTGACTGTTATTACTATCATGGATTTACATGTGATGGCCATGCTATGCATCTCTTTGACCATAAGTCTTGTTTACTTACCCCAAAATCTCCTTTCTGAGTTATGATCAATGTGTTCTTTTGTGTTAATGTTGAAAGCTGTTCTGTGAAAGAGTTGGTTGGTTAGGCTTGCTTCAGACTGGCTGGCGCTAGGATCTGATTTACGAACATCCTGATGTCTTGGGCCTTTCTGTGGAATTCGGCTCCTTAAGTTTCAACCATGTTCTTGATCGAAACTTTATTGTCTGATTCAGTCTGATACCCTACATAAAATAGATTGACTTTATTTATTATGTTTTAGGCTTCATTACAGAATTCATCTCAGCCAGCATCACGGCATGCATTCCTCCCTCACACTGGACAGAGATTCTTCCAACATAGAAAAGCACATTAACTACTAAAAGTATAATCTTGACAAGGTGCCAGGCTACAGAAAAGTATTTTCTGAGGCTCACCTTAGAAGAGAGCTGAAACCCATTTGATTTTAAATGTTTTTTTTGTTGTTGTTGTTTTTTTAACATTGTAATAAATATCCCATGCAGCAAATATTGCTAGTTTATAAACATTATTGATAATAAACAATAAGGAATGTTCTTACACTTGAGTCTTGAATCTATTAAAAAATTTAATGGTTTGCTGGTGTAAAAAAAACAAATAAAACTGTGCTACTTTATCAGAGGATTGACATAAAAAACAAACTCAAGAGCCACAGGTTGAACAAGCCACAGTTTGAGAACCTTTTTTTCCAAATTTGGTAAGAAATCACTGTCTGTGTATTTTAACTTAAAGTTTAAAGTGTTAATAATGCAAATATGATTTATCTTAAATTACACACATATTTCAGTCAGTTTTGTCTTTTAATGCCTTTTTCTTGGAGTTTGTAGCCATTATGGTCAATATATTACAACACCAAAGAGCCAGAATGCATCACAAACAGAAATGAAGACATGGTATATATGTGCTCTTTTAATATTGGGTTGGGTTGTCTTGTTAGAAAACAAAATTATATTTATTTTTGTCTTAATCACAGTATTATAACAAACAAAAACTTAACATTTCTCATACTGCAAGTCAAGAGTAATGTGCATGACAGTCAAATCTGATCTGCATAGGAACTGATTTTAAAGGGGACAATTACAGACCTGCCAACTTGTACGCATTTCGTGTAGCGGCTATGCATTTTGACCTCAAAGTACGCTGGTACGATTTGTCACTCTAAACTATGCAAAAATCTAGTGACGCCCCTGTCCACATGCAGTATTTCAAACAAGCAACAGAAAAAGATGAAGAGTTCAACCAATCATAAAGTTTTTTTTTTGTTTGTTTCTTTTGCATTTAAATAATTTCTGCATTTTTCTTCTCTCCTAGTAGCCTATAGTTTATAGTTTCAGTTCAAAGTGGCTCGCGCTCGCCCCGTTAATAGAAAGGCTGTATGTGAGGCTGACAGAGACGCGCTGTGTGTTTGAGATGTGCTGTTTTCCTTAATGCATAACTTACATTTCACAGTTATATTCTCCATCTGTAAATGTTAAAAAAAAAAAAAAATGGAAATATTGCCATTTTGCTGTCAGAAGTGCATGAGCTTTTACTTTAGCGATTCTCCACTAAACTCGACAGACTTCATTTAGAACGAGCGCCGCCGCGCGCATGCGCGCCAAACAGACAGAGCTCAATGATATGGGAGTGCAATAACTCTGACTAAAGTATTCATTTTGCTGAAATATTTGTAATTGGACAATAAATGTGACATGTATAATTTTAAACCTACAAGTAAGTGCATTTGTATGATAGCACTAACTGTAAATTGTAATGGGGTAATTAAAATAGCCTTTTTACTCAATTAGTCTGTGCTTTTTATTATTTTCATTTTTAGTTTAGTAACTTTAACTACTGCTTTAAACAAAAAAAAAAATATATATATATACACACATATATATATATATATATATATATATTTTTTTTTTTGTAGATTGCAATGTTACAATGTAATGTGATTTTAACCTTTTTTTCTACATAATATATGCCTACATTCTTACATTCACTTTTTTTGTTTAATCCAAATACAAAATACCAAGATATATAGGCTACCGTATAACCCAAATCAGCCAAAAAATGTACCCCCCCCCCCCCCCCCACCCACCTCGATGGTACTCAAAAAAAATTCCAAGGTTGCCAGGTCTGCAATTTCCTTTTTTCTTTTTTTTTTCCCTCGAAATGTCATCCAACGCCAAACTTAAAAGACAGGAACTGGGGTACTTGATTGTTTGTCCTTAAAACATGAACAGCAAGCATTAAGCAAAACACTACAGGCCAAGACCAAGAACATTATAGGCAGAAGTGTGTGTCTGTTTATTTCAACGAGATCTAAGGTTAATGGGACCACTGTCCACTTCAGAGCATACCCAAACAGCCAATACTTGGGGAATTTTGATAAAATGATGATACTGGCTTCCCCTTTGTTATCAGTCTCATTGGGGGAGAGGGAGTGTGGGGAGAGGGGGGAAGGGGCAGTCTTACTGCATCATCCATCTATATACACCAGGTTGTGTGATTTTGTCACCCCCTGCCAAGTGTCTTTTGCTTTAAGCTACTGGAAGATAAAAGGGAAGTTAATCAGAGCACTTGGTCCTGTATTGAAGACATAAAAACTGCATCTTATTACTTATGTCATTGCCTTTACATTTGTCCTTTACAGGAGATTCTGCACTTGAGTGTTTTTCCCTCCCCTTTGCATGATAATTGCTCGTAAATAAAATTAACCACATAACAGACCTATAGCTATTTACAGCTATAGCCATTTGTGATTTTAGTTAGCAAAGAACATGTGAGGGGGAGTTATCATAAAAAAGTGACAATCAAAACAGACACTCATGCTAGTAAAGACAGTTATGAGGTACCCTCCCTCACCCTTCCAAAAATAAATAAAAATGACACCTTTTCCCACCCTAGCCATTCTTCCCACTGTTCATAACATCCATTTCTGTTATTTATTTATTTTTATGTAACTTTTGTTTCTGAATAATAATAATAATAATAATAATAATAATAATAATAATAATAATAATAATAATAATAATAATAATAATAACTTTGTTTGGAACATTATTATTAAATTTATTTTCTAGTTTTTAACTCGCACATGGGCTATTAAAAAAAACACACACACACTGAAAAAGAGAGAAATAAAGAAAGAATGAGAAAGAAAAAGAATAGCATTTTTGAGGTCTAATAGTCTCATATCCAGGTCCAATGCATCTTGTCAACCCCTGAAAGGAAGAAAGAAGTACAGGCAGGAGTGAGTGAAGAAGGGGTGATAAAAGTAACATAAGCAAGGAGGTAGAAATAAAAAGAAGGTAAAGGTTAAGTCCATATCCACAACACACACATAGGAGGAGGAAAACTGGTACAAGTTAAATCTTCAGTCAAATGTATGACTGTCCAAAACAGATTCTATATAAATGTAGATAGACCGTCCACAAAAATAAATGGGCTCTCCATTACTAAACAGAGTCTGAAATACTTGCTTGGATATCTGCCATTCATTTTGAAGCCCAAAGTCAAAGTGCACAATAAGCTACTACGCAATCACTTTAAGAGTCTCCCATTAACTCTCAGGAACATCAGATATAGGTAATATTAACACCTATAATAATTGTTTATAGTGCTTTTTAAGTTATTTTACAATACAGCATGTTTAGTTCTTACTGCTTAGCCAGTAGTGTAAAATATAAAAAGAAATTCCGAAAACAATTCTATTTACAACTTAGTCACTGCTTTAACATAACAGATACATTGTACACTGCAGCAGTCCTACATCTGTGTTATACAAAAGTGCCAGTGTGCAAACAGCAAAGTATTCTATGTAAAGTGGGCATACGTTGTTAAACCTTGTTTAAAATCTTTTTTTATATATATATACACATTATTAAAGATCCTAGTAGCTGCGTTTACATGGACCCTACTAATCCGATCGTAATAGGACTAGAAGCACAATCAGAATAAAAGTGTCACATGTAAACAAGTCAATCGGATTGAATTGGCCAGATACGACTAAAATTTCGATCAGATTGTACGGGGTAGTTTATTCCTTTTGTAATCCAAGTGAGAGGACATGTAAACACTTGATCGGATTGAAAACAGAAACAGTGACGTAGAAATAGTGTAATGACATATGACGCGCAGAACGAGCTGTTCTTCCTGGCGAATAAAGTGTCATAAATGAGTGTCCCGTCAACTCCCCTTTCACTCAGCATCTGTGAAGTGGAGCAGGACAACGTCCCACCAGTCCTTGTTTAAGACTCTAATCAACAGACGACTGGTTTTGGGTGCGGGAAGGGGCACTGTTAAGTGTTTTTTTTTTTTTTTCTTCATTAGCCCAAGCAGCACTGCACAACAGTTCATGTGCTGGTTGTCACCTAATTAGTACCCGAAGTAGATAAATGACTCGTGTGCTTTTTAAAACTGTATGCGACAACAGCAGGAAACTCTGTATATTCATGCAGTGTGCATGTCAAAAGATTAAATCCGATCATAAGCTTGTGACATATAAACGTGCACATCAACCGGATCACTTTATTCAGCATTCATGTAAACACTATGTTCGGATTCATCAATCAGAATGAATTAATTCCGATGGAAGCAAAAAGTGTCCATGTAAACGTACCTACTGATTGCATCAAGGACAAAAATAAATAAAAATAATAATAATAATAATAATACAGTGTTTGTTTTATTGTTTAAAGTAAAAGTAAACATTTGAATAAGTGCTTTGCTGCAAGCACACTGGTGAGGCACAGTTGCTTAGGGCCTAGTTAGCAGGTGAGCATGCGCACACAGCAGTAAGAGCTTCATATACCTGCTGTGTTTTATTTAGCCATGGCTTTGATGGCTACTGCAGCCTCCTCATTCATAGCAGACAGGACAGTGATCTGCAAAGAAATATTAAGAAGTTACTAGGGATGTCCCGATCAGGTTTTTTGTGCCCCCGATCTGATCCGAGTCATTGAATATTGAGTATCTGCCGATACAGAGTCCCGATCAAGTACTTGTATATTCCTATAGGAATGAATGTTTGGTGCACACTTCAAGTGCATTAGAGTTGTCAAAATCAATCCAATGTTTACAGAGTTGTGCAGAAAGTAAAAGTAATATATGTATGACGTATGTATTAGGGGTGCTCTGATCAGGATTTTAGAGGCCGATCACCAATTGCCGATCAAAGAAAGCAGTATCTGCCGATACGATTACCGATACCGATCTTTTCAAAGCCTTCTTTTTATCATGTAGAATTATTTACGGTCATACTCAAATCAGGATTTTTAGACATTTATTCAGGGCCTGAATTTCATTTTTGAAAAGGGGGGGCATGTGCGGTATAGAATCAGCACAGACTCTACATGCTTTCACACAGAAGTCCACTACTGATCCATGGCTGTTTACCACAAACACAACATTTATCTATTATTCTGACTTCAAATCAAATCATAGTTACTGAAAATGCTTTTTTAGTATTGTGATTTTTTTTTACACTGTACAGTAATACAATCTTTCATAGACGTTTAAATGCAATAAATATAAGCAATACATAATTTAATGCTTCTTACTTTTGCATTTACTTCTACATTTATATATTAAGTTGCTCAAGCAAGTGGCAAAACATTAACTAACCTACATTTTTTACGTTATCACAAACATTCTAAATGAAAACTTACCACTGACAGAAACAGTCAGCACTACTGCCTTTTCTTTTGCATTTAAATCTTTATTACAAGCAATCCTGCTGTTAATAAAAAACTTTGTTTTCTTACCTCACAAGAGCCATCTATTATTGCCTTGTTTATCTAAAAGTGTTATTTTCCTTTAAACCTAGCCAAAAAGCCATAGCCTGAATGTGAAACAAAGTAGACTTTAATTACATGCATTTATGGTGTAATTACTACATTTTAGTGTCAATCCATGTTCATATTTACCGCAAACAATGCGTTATCACTTTAATTCAACGCTTGCATCGGAAACGATCTCTGCACTGCTGCAGACGCACCGCTCCTGGAATGCACTGCCGGACCTCAACCGTGTGCAGTGTGAATGCTTTAATCCATTAACATGAGCGTGGAAAAAATATGCACCACATACACACTGCAAACGGAGTAATGTGAACCTGGTGCTGTGTGTGTGCATGAGCACACAGTCTCCAGGAGAGCGCGCGAGTGCTGAATGGTTTAAACACTGGGAGGATTTTTGAAAATGGATTTATTTTATAAATTGTGACGATGCGACACTGCCTCAATTGTGCAAGTGACAATTCCTGTGCCAAGTGCAGCATGCAGCTCGCTTTTAGTGCAGACACATTGTGATTTGAAGCCATTTTGAGAGGGAAAGAGAGCGTGCGCAGTGATTCGTTTGTGAAATTCAGTCTCGCATAAGGTTTTCAAATTACTTTAGAAGTTATTTACTGAAGAAATATGATTATTGAAGAATGAAGAATTATAATTATTTCACCCGCGCCGAACAGACTAAGATGGTGACGATGCATGTCGTGGCAAACCTCTCACGGCAGATGCGTCATCAGCTTGAGATCGTTTTATGAGATCAGCCTTTATAGAGACCGCCGATCAGTCATCCCAAAGTGATTATCGGCCCATCAATCGGAGCACCCATAGTATGTATATATATATATATATATATATATATAATATTTCAGGATACACTCTATGTATATATATATTTACATATATATATATGCACACACTGTATACAGACACTGGCAGATGTACTGTAAACGTTACATTGGTAGACATTGTAAGCAGAATTTGTCGTCACAATTATGAATATGGGACTACTTGATATATGCGTCTTTTATTTTATATGTATATTAAGCAGAGTAATTGCAACATAAAGTGAAGATAAGGTTAGAAAGCATGAAGCTCGCGTTGTTAGAACGCCAGTCTGTTTGTCAAGTCGAAATCAAGGCCCAACCCATAGCACCACGTTATAACAACGACGTCTCCGACGGCAGATAAAAATGTTTTTTCCCATATCATACATGCACATTTGAGCGTTTATGGCATTATTTCACATTAAATCACATCCTTCATAAAATAAAAATGCACTGTATTGCATATTGCTTTTAAATGTTATTACTTATGAATATAAACTGTTAATACAGAAATTCGTTTCTGATATACTGCACAAAGCTGAGATTGTGGCATCTCGTAGTAGCACTTCAGGTGGCCCCGCTAACAGCCAAGGACTTTCTCAAGCTATGGACTTCTTATTTTAAAAACTACATTTCAACAAAATAGCATACCACAGGACTGTCATTTGTATGCATTTATCATAAATTTTGTTAATACAGTAGTGAGTTTCTGAGAGCTTTCATCATATTCTCCCTTCCAGCTGTAAAGTTTTTCAATGGCTTTGACTTGTTTTTCTTTATCCATGGAAAGGACACTGGGAACACGTTAAGCATCAAACTGTGTGTTGCGGCTCCAATCAGCTGCAGCCATGGTGTCTCTCAAAAGAATGTTTTCCTTCAGTAAAGAATAAAACATGGTCATAGAATTAAGTGTATTACTTATGTTATAAACTAATGCTTTAAAGTTGTAGAGCATTTACATTGCATCATTAATAAATGCCCTTTGTAACAAAGAATGTCTATCAAGATTTGTCATTTACCTTCTTAAAGACACATTTGTATAGCTATTACATTATAAGCTATTACAATTATTTTAATTAAAATTTATAACAATATGGTCATGCTTTTTGTGGATTTATAATGCATTAGTTACATTTCTCAACATGTAAAAATTATTACATTTTTAATCTTAAAATGACAGTCCTGTGGTAATAATGTTAATTTGTTGAAAAGTAGTTTTTAAAATAAAAAGTATTATATCAAATTATGTAATTGGCCAGCTGCAGGCGCTGCTAAAGAAAGTACCTGGCTGCTGGAGATGCCGCTGGAAGTGCCGCTGCGAGATGCTGATGCCGCATTTTGTGCCAGCCCTCTCCCAATTTCCTTTGCTTTCACAAAAAAATTGACAAACACTCTCAGATATATGCTCATAGACATGATAAATACCTAGACGCCTCATTGGCCGCTCGACCGCACGTCAACGTTGCCGCCATATTGGTGAAGGGCACTCTCCATAGCTCTCACATCGGGACAGAAGAAAACATACCTGACTCCTCGGCAGCTTGGGAATCTACAAACGGTCGGTCGTACAATAATAAAAACAGATCTCGAGGTATTATCTTTCACAGGTAAGACTGAATAGTTGTTTCTGGATGTTTTTTGATCATTTTTAGCATTATGTTGACAGCTTAATTAGCCACCAGTGTCAGACTATTAACAGGGCAAGGAAAGCTGAAGAAAGCCTGTTCTCTGCATTTCAAAGAGGCTATACCTCCACAGCCCAAGGTTGCATTTGTTGTAGAGGTCAACCGATAGTGGATTTTGCCGATACTGATAGCTAGGTTGGACCACACTGGCCGATACCGAATAATTAACCGATAGTTTTTAAAATGCATACTGCATTAAAACTAAAATAGTGCTTTATAAAAAAAAATAAATAAAAAAAAAAAACGTACTGAATCATACTACTAGTAGTAATAATAATAAAACTAATAATAATAGTAATAGTAAATGTTGATATTACCACAAAATCAGTTTTATATTTTTCTAAATTCTGTTATTTCTGTTTTAATTTTTCTCCACTCCATTTTAATAGTTAAAGTTTATTAATCAAAAAGCAAGTCTAATTAATTAAAACCTTGAAACGTATACATTTTCACATTAATTTAATAAAATTTTAACAAAAATTACATGTTTAGGGCCCTATGAAATGTTTTATTTTTTCTAACAATATTTTTTTATTGTTACCAAATTCTATGTTTTAGCATGTCTAATTATATGAATGCATAAAACAACTTAATTTATTAATTTTTTTCTTAAAGAAGCCTTATGATTTTTTTCCCTCAAAAATTCAGGGTAACACTTTATAATAACATTCAGTTATAAGTCATTTATAAATTATTAGTTAATGATGAACTAATAATTTACAAAACATGACTATACATTCATAAATGATGAGGTAATATGTGATAAGTTAACATTTAAGAAATGTTTTATTAATTCAGTTGTAAGTCACTTATAAGTTATTAGTTAATGATGAACGAATCATTTACAAAACATGACTATATGTTGTATAAATGATTAATGAGTGGTTTGCTAACGATTTACAAATGTATTGTAAGTTATCTTACAAAAAGTTCAAATCATGAAATAAATCAAACTGATCATTAGTAGATGGTTTATAAGCTATTAGTTGATACATTATTTATCACTTATAAATCACTGAAGTATTTCTGTCAAAATTGTTTTGTATAATTATCTCAATAAACAATTGTTAATCATGAACAAATGATGAACAAACCATTAGTAAATTATCAGTATATGATTTATTGGTGAATTTGTTAGCTGGTCCGTGTTCAAAACCACAAACATGCAGGTATGCTAACACACTGTTTTTAAGAAGAGTAATTCATTTGTTTTGAAGTGGATAAACATTTATAAATGCCTTAGTCAGGTGATTCCAGCGGCTTGTGTTAAATCCTTTTCACTCATCAGCACAGACTAGTGTTCTGTGTGGAGTGTGTGGATCTAGTGATGAAGTGACCCCTCCTCTCAACCGCTTTCTTTTACCTTCCACTGAAGCTCACATCAGGTGCACAGAGTTAAAGACTCCATGTGTGTCAGAGAAGACAGCTGTCTGTACCCTCACCAGTCAGTACTTAGTACACACTACAAAGTGTTCAACACCTGTTATAGATGATGTGTAAACGCATGAACAAATAATTTACAAAGCTTTCTGAATTTACAAAGCTTTCTGAATGTATAAAAAATATCATTTTAAGCTCCCTACTCCACCCTATAATCTTAAACATAACCATTTTGACAATAAACAAAGTGTAACAGGCAGATAAATGCACGTCAGTCACAATAATTTATTTAAAACATTACAAAAATCAGTATAAAACACAGATAAAACGACGCGTGTGCTACATTACCAGTGTTCTGACAGCAAAAAACACAATTTTGTGTGAGTTACAGAATGAAATTAAAGTGTTTAATCGCTACAAACATTCTCCTGAAATGCATTTCCATCCTTCAAAGCGTCGCGTTGCATCTCACTCAACATAATTTTGGCATGTCGCAAACAATCTATGGTGGTCGCAAATCACAAGTGACAGCCAATAAGGAGCGAGGTATGACGTCACTGCCGCAAACCAGTGTCGTTGTGTAGAAGCGCTACATTTATGGCGCGTTTTCATGTTGTGGTGAGCAGCTGTCCCATGGGAAATAAAATAAAAAATACACAATTAAGTGCTGATTAAATGGTGGCAGAGTGTTAATTTATTTATTTAAAAAAAATAAGTTCAAGCTTGGGTAAAGTGATGGAATGAGATATATCATGTAACAGGAAGATCTGCAAATGATATGTAATACATTTAGAAGTGATGAATAGTTTACACTTTAGATTAGGGGATGCAGAAAGTGTTATAAATGACTTGTGTACATATACAAATAATTTGTAACAGGTAAGAAAGGTCTACAAATGATATGTAACACATTTACAAGTGATGAATAGTTTACACTTTAGATTAGGGGATTCAGAAAGCTTTGTAAATGATTTATTCATGCGTTTACACATCATCTATAATAGGTGTTGAACACTTTGTAGTGTGTACTAAGTACTGACTGGTGAGGGGTATAGACAGCTGTCTTCTCTGACACACATGGAGTCTTTAACTCTGTGCACCTGATGTGAGCTTCAGTGGAAGGTAAAAGCGGTTGAGAGGGTCAATTCATCACTAGATCCACACACTCCACACAGAACACTAGTCTGTGCTGATGAGTGAAAGGATTTAACACAAGCCGCTGGAATCACCTGACTAAGGCATTTATAAATGTTTATCCACTTCAAAACAAATGAATTACTCTTCTTAAAAACAGTGCGTTAGCATACCTGCATGTTTGTAGTTTTGAACACGGACCAGCTAACAAATTCACCAATAAATCATATACTGATCATTTACTAATGGTTTGTTCATCATTTGTTCATGATTAACAATTGTTTATTGAGATAATTATACAAAACAATTTTGACAGAAATACTTCAGTGATTTATAAGTGATAAATAATGTATCAACTAATAGCTTATAAACCATCTACTAATGATCAGTTTGATTTATTTCATGATTTGAACTTTTTGTAAGATAACTTACAATACATTTGTAAATCGTTAGCAAACCACTCATTAATCATTTATAAACATATAGTCATGTTTTGTAAATGATTCGTTCATCATTAACTAATAACTTATAAGTGACTTACAACTGAATTAATAAAACATTATTAAAATGTTAACTTATCACATATTAATCATTTATGAATGCATAGTCATGGTTTGTAAATAATTAGTTCATCATTAACTAATAATTTATAAATGACTTATAACTGAACGTTATTATAAAGTGTTACCAAATTCAGTGTTGTGTATTAAAATATTTCTGGTAATCAAATCAAGGCATGAAACATTAATTTCATCTTTTAATTATTGAAAATTAAGCAAACTTTTTTTTTGGCAAACAATGGGGATTTACTATTAAAATTAAAACATGGAAGAAATGCTGTGCTCCTTAAAAAATAAAGTTTGTTTCATTTTAGTAGTAGTAGTAGGCTATGTACATTCTACTGAAAAATTGATCAGACTTTTATTTGATGGGTTGCCGTGAATACCTTTACAGTTGTGTATGTGATATGAGGCTAGTTTTACTCAAATTAAACGGTCAGAAGCTCATGAAAGCTCTCTCAGAGCAGTTCTGGAGATGTTGTTCATGTGTTTACGTCCTCATTTAGAGAGACGTCAGAAGCTGAAATCACCACGAGCGTCACACGTGCTTCAGTAGAAATGAAACCTCGCATCTGTGCCATTCATTAGAGTCACGCAGAACATGCAGGATTCATATTTAAATCGACTTTTAAGGCTTAATAGTTACAGATACTAGTCCATATCACGATTTGATTTAAGTGTAATGACCTACTTTTGATTAATTAATTCAAAATTTGACCAAACCAGTGACATTCTGCGTTAAACTGTGAATTCTGTTTTTATGACTGGATTCCATCTGCGTTTTCCTCATCACGGAAATCACAAGGCACTACAATTATACCAGCACAATGTATACTCTCACACTTTAACTGCTTCTATTATTGAACACTTGATGATTATCAAATGAAAATAAAAGCAGCGCTAGGTCTAGGAGAACTCACCGGTATCACACACACTCTGGACGCGTCGTGTTCAGCTCAAGCAGCAGTCTAAAACAGTTTATTTATTCACCAAATGGACACAAGTTTACTTCAAGAATGAACAATGAGGTATATATAAGTTTGAAGTTCAGTGTTTAAAAAAAATGGAGCAAACCGGTGACCTCTAATTTTTGTTGTACTAGTTAGAAGCCAGAATAGCCCTGAATGAATGGCCAGAATGACCCTGGTCATATTCAAACCACTCTCTCTCTCTCTCTTTCCCCCTCTCCCCGGAATAGACTTCCAGGAGCATTTTTACCTTTGTACGGGTAATTTTTATAACACAATATCATTTAATATAATTATCTTATTAAATGTTTCTGTCATTTTTGTCAAATATTTAAATATAACCAGTTTCTGGTTATTACAGGTTGTTTAATGCTGATCATGTACTGTATGTGTATTTACACAAAAACTGCATGATGTAGCCTAGAAATGAAATACACAGGAGCTCATTAGAGAGTCAATCTGCAAAACCATGATTTTTTAATCATGAAATCATCATAGAAATGTTTTTTTAAGGGGGAAGCATCTCATATTCTGGTCCGTGTTAAACAAAACTATACTTTGACATTTTTTTGTACAATGTAAACTGCACACACTCACACCCCAAACATTCCTATGTAGTAGCATATATGGAAAAATAGTTTCAAAATTTGTGTGTAATTTGCATTGTAGAGCAAAAGGTCAAGCATTGTCATACATACATACACATATATATATTTATATATATACATTTAATGTGTGTGTGTGTGTGTGTGTGTGTGTAAATATTATATATATATTTTTTTTTTTTTTATATTTTTGGTTATTTTTGATTTATTGGGAATTATTGGCCACAATTTTTTGTGTTGTGTCATTAGTTGTGTCTTACTTTGGTTAATAATTATTAAACAAATACTATTATAAAACTGTACATTTCACGATTATTTATTTTACTTTATAAATTTATTCTTCATTATTATCTATTCTGTATTATTCCACTCTTGATATTACATAATCTTCTTGCTATTATTCATCTATTGTTATTCATTTATTTATTATGGTATTATACATATTATACATATAATTTGTGCTTTTATAAATCTATTTTATTATAATTATATATAAATCTATTATAACTTGTTATTGTACTGTTGTACTCACTTTTTATATTATTCACTTTACTACAAGTTGCACTACTGTACATATACTTTTTAATATTACATATCACTTTTACTATATTTTTACTGTGCACTGTATCAGTGCATAATACTTTACCACTGTAATTTTTACTGGATCCATAAAGGCTTATCAGTTGCATTTGTTTGTTGGGGAGTTTATCTGTAGGCTATAGAGTGCTATCAAAATAAAAAGCAGACTACAAATGTGTTACTTTTTGATTTGTATTCACTGGTTGTATTCAATTTTCTCAATGATGGTAAATTATTAGTGTTTACAGATGTATCATTTTGATTTTTTCTAGTATTTCAAAGGGAATGAGCTGTGTTCTGACCTGAAGCACAAGAAAAGCTAAAATGTTGGGGTTGAAGACAGAGAAAGCAATGAAACAACTTAATTTAATTTAATCTACATTCAAATTACATTACATGTATATGTCGCAGTTAAATACAATAACATTAGAATTATAAACCGAAAAAATCAACAAAATCAACAAGTGAGACAAGTATGAGCTTTCAAAATTTCTTACGAAAATTTATCATTTTCCAAACCTAACTAAATAACTGGAGGCAGAGATAACTGCATGTAGATCACAAACCTCTGAAATCGGTTGATAAATGTTTTTATCCAGAGAAAACTGCAGGGCCCCCGTTTACTTCCATATATATTTTTAAAGCAGTCATGCCCTCAAAAACATGGCGGACGTGTTAAAGTATCGCATCAACGGCTCAAAGTTGCCAATGAGTCTAGGTATTTATTATGTCTATGTTCAGTATATGCTGTTCTCACCCAAAGGGTGTGTGCGTGCACTTAAAACATGTCTATTGCAATCGCAAATCTCTCCTCCCACTCAAAGTGTGTGCGCTCGCTGTCTCCTGTGCACTCGCAAATCTCTCTGTGCTCTTACACTAGAAATTAATTATTTTCGCACCTGGAATAAACGTTGTCAAAAAAATCAGACTTCCACGACTGTCCGATGAAAATGCTACGTGAAATCTAATTGGCTGAGAGGGAATTGCACCTGGCATTCTTTTGAAAAACAAAAATGGATCTTTAATTTTGTTACAATTTAATATTTAGTCATTAATCAAAAGTATAATAGAAATGGTTAGGAATTGTGTGCTTGGATGATTTGTACATATAAATAACCTATTTTGGCTAACTGGTTGAACAAAAAAAAAAATATATATATATATATATATATATATATATATATATATATATATATATAAATTACGGCCTATGCTCTCAATGTCAAATGCAGAAATGTTAATCCATGCGTTTATGACCTCAAGGTTAGACTATTGTAATGCTCTATTGGGTGGTTGTTCTGCACGCTTAGTAAACAAACTCCAGTTAGTCCAAAATGCAGCAGCTAGAATTCTTACTAGAACTAGGAAGTATGATCATATTAGCCCGGTCCTGTCAACACTGCACTGGCTCCCTATCAAACATCGTATAGATTTTAAATTCTTGCTTATTACTTATAAAGCCCTGAATGGTTTAGCACCTCAGTATTTGAACGAGCTCTTGTTACATTATAGTCCTCCACGTCCGCTCCGTTCTCAAAACTCTGGCAATTTGATAATACCTAGAATATCAAAAGTCAACTGCGGGCGGCAGATCCTTCTCCTATTTACCGCCCAAACTCTGGAATAACCTACCTAACATTGTTCGGGAGGCAGACACACTCTTGCAGTTTAAATCTAGATTAAAGACCCATCTCTTTAACCTGGCTTACACATAACATACTAATACACTTCTAATATCCAAATCCGTTAAAGGATTTTTAGGCTGCATTAATTAGGTAAACCGGAACCGGGAACACTTCCCATAACACCCAATGTACTTGGTACATCACTAGAAGAATGGCATCTACGCTCATATTAGTCTGTTTCTCTCTTATTCCGAGGTCACCGTAGCCACCAGATCCAGTCTGTATCCAAGTCAGAGGGTCACTGCAGTCACCCGGATCCAGTATGTATCCAGCCCAGATGGTGGATCAGCACCTAGAAAGGACCTCTACAGCCCTGAAAGACAGCGGAGACCAGGACTAGAGCCCCAGATACAGATCCCCTGTAAAGACCTTGTCTCAGACGACCCCCGGGACAAGACCACAGGAAACAGATGATTCTTCTGCACAATCTGACTTTGCTGCAGCCTGGAATTGAACTGCTGGTTTCGTCTGGTCAGAGGAGAACTGGCCCCCCAACTGAGCCTGGTTTCTCCAAAGGTTTTTTTCTCCATTCTGTCAACAATGGAGTTTTGGTTCCTTGCCGCTGTCGCCTCTGGCTTGCTTAGTTGGGGACACTTCATTTACAGCGATATCGTTGACTTGATTGCAAATTATTGCACAGATACTATTTAAACTGAACTGAGCTGCATGATGACATCACTGAATTCAATGATGAACTGCCTTTACTGTCATTTTGCATTATTGACAATGTTTTCCTTATTAACCCTCTGGAGTCGATTAACACGTATACGCGTTTTGGGGTATTTTCTCCTGATAACCCCGAAAAGAACTTAAATTACACTTTCAGTTTTGATCGTACAGAGAAGAGCAATACATCAATCGAATCTGTAAAGGGTCTACTTTTTTTTGTATACAGACATAATAACAACAAACTTTGTGCACTTATAAAATAAAGATAACAAACAAGGAGTGCTGTCTGCAGCCTTTGTCTGCGCTGATCTTCAGTTACAAATGCGTCATTAAAATGAACTGTAACTCAGTGAATACTCAACGAAGAGACATGAGAGAGATATCTATAGAAAGCCTGACATGTCTACTTTTAAACTAAACGAGTGCTGCTGAAAACAAATATTCTGTGATAAAGTAATCCATATGAAAACAACGCGATGTCCGTTTTTCACGTCTCCCTTCATTATCTTCTAATGCGACCACGCCCCCGCGCTGAGCGCGCCTTTGAGATTCAAATGTTTCACTGAAGCACGCGGCTTTTGAATACGCCCACACAACAGAAGACAACACAGCGAGACTGTTCTTCAAGTTTTTTTTATTTTACTGTTTGCTTCGCGATGAGAGGAATAAGACATAATTCACCCCAAAAAGATGTGATGTGGTTGAGGATTTGAGATTTGGATTTCCTCAGAAAAAAAAGAATGAAGCACTTTATTCAGCAGAGATCATAAACATGAGTAAGTCTCTTTTTATTTATTTATATACGTGTACTAGTTTTCACATAACATGTAAACATTTTACTAGTTAGACTTTTTCCAAAGACTTTTTCCAAACTATAATTCCTGACTAAATGTATAATCAAGTGAAATATTATGAAGTTTCAATAACAATATACACTACTATACCATTCAAAAGCTTGATGTATATAATATAAATGTAACTGTAACAAATGTAACAATCATTGCTGTTCTTTCAATTTATCCCCCCTAAAAAACCTAAAAAAAAATATTCTCAGCTCTTTTCAACATTAATAATAATAATAATAATAATAATGATAATAATAACAATAAATGTTTTTTCTTGTAGAAAATAAGATTGTTAAAAGGATTTCTGAAGGATTGTGTGACTGGAGTAATGATGCAAAAAATTCAGTTTGAAAGTCAGCTTTGATTGTTCCTAATAAACTGTTTAACTGCACTCACAAGTGAATATTAAATTATGTTGTGGGATAATTAAATATATTCTAAATAAACTACAAACATAAAATTATATACATTTATTTTGTCCTCACATTCTTTCTTGTAACTCATCCCTCTCAGTGACACAGCTGACTGAATGGCTCATTATGCAGCTCATTATGCAGGCCTTTGTCTTCTCAGGTGTGAATTCATGATAGTTGACGACCTACTCGCATATGACTTTTACCAACAAAAAGTGTCTTAGAAAATTTAAATCAATATATTGTTTTCTGTAAGTGAGTAAACAAGATGATTTTCACATCATTTAGAAAAAAAAAATTCTAGTCTAAATGCTCCAGTTCTCAAAATTCCTGGGAACCAATTTTCTCTATGTGTTTTATTGCCTTATTCAAGTGATTTAACATTTTTAGTTTTTCACTAACCACGCATAACATTTTTTTTTCTCAAAAACACAATCATGTACATACATGCTGCTCACATATTATTATAGCCTAGTTTGTGCTGATTACAGTGAGATTAGACTTTAGCCATTTAGATATTTATAAGAAACTGAAAAAAGCACAAATGTCAGGGCATGACAAAACTTCTCCAGGCCCCAAAAATACCCTTAGACTCCAGAGGGTTAATGTTGTTCAGTTGCTTTGACGCAATCTTTTTTGTTTAAAGCGCTATATTAATAAAGATGACTTGACTTGGTTGGTTAAACCTCTCTAGGAACGTAACGATTCACCACGAGCCAGTTGAAAATCTATACAAATATGTGATGATTCAAATAGATTAAGATGTTAAACAAATTGCAATATAGTTGGGGGTAGGAATTTATATGAATGTATCTCTGAGGGGAACTGACTGTCTTTAAGTGAGTGAGTGAAGTTACGTGTGGCCAAGTATGGTGACCCATACTCGGAATTTGTGCTCTGCATTTAACCCATCCAAGTGCACGAACACAGTAGTAAACACACACACTGTGAACACATACCTGGAGCAGTAAAAGTTTAGATGATAGTTTAGATGATATAGATAGTTTAGATTATATTTTCTTTTCATCTCATCTCTGTATAACGCATATAAAAGCAGCTTTCATAGGCACTGCCCTGCTTTGTTTACAGCCAAGAAAACACTGTATTATTGCTGTTCCATAAGTGCCACTTGCTGTCAGAGAGTGAAATTGCATCTCATTCAGCCTGTCTGCTGTCTTTGTTTCGTGCAAATGTTTTATGTGGTATAGTTTTACAAAACTAAAAGTCAGAACATTCTGTTTTTGTTTTAAAATGTCAAATTATACAATCTAATTTAGATTTAAAAAATGCTAATGCTGCATGTATTCAGCATCTTTGTTTGAATTGTAATTAAAATGCAGTGGTTGCCTCTAATTTTGAATGGAAAGCCTTTGTTTATATGAAGAGTTTTTTTGTCTTATTTATTTGATAAGATTTGGGGTTTGTTTTAAAATTTCAATTTCGTTTTGTTATTTGACATATTTCTGTTACACAAAGAAACGTGAAGCATTTTGTCCAAGAAATTATAAAAGGACACCTTTCCATTTATAATTTGTCTTAAATTCAATATTAAAAAAAAAAAAAAAAAGGTGAGAAAATCGAATCATGAAATCAGTATCGTGAACTGAATTGAATTGTGAGTTGAGTGAATCGTTACATCCCTAAACCCAAGGGATTTATCTTAACAAACAAAAAAAGATTCTTAAAGTTCATGTGGTCGTATATATATGTATATACACAAATATCTTCTGATTTAAGACAGAACTATTTAGATCAGGGTTAGATGCACTATTCCCTAAATAATAAAAATGTGGAGACCAAATATACCACCATAACGAATATCTCATTTTTGTCATAACATCATTATATTCTATGGGTTTAATGAATTTGCAGACAATGTAGTTATCTGTAACTGTCATATATTCACTGTCATTCACAGGAGAGGGCCATTGAATGTGTACCTAACATGAAGTGGGTTTTCCAAACAGCGATTCTATCACAGCATTAATTGAGTTATAGCTTGTGCATCATTTAGACCAGGGCTTGGCAAGTAAGTTTGGCATCAGGATTGGCATTTTTCGCCAGAACATAGTCAAAGAATAAAAAAATAAATAATAATTGATGAAAACTGCAACTAGAATTGCCTGTGACAGACTGTTATGGTGTCATTTGTAACTGGTAGTGAGCTGTCTGTGTTAAATCCTGTAGGAGGACAATCAGTAACAAAAAGCCAAATTTGTTTGGCAGTGTCCAGCAGAGTAGCCTATGAGAGCAGAATGAAGCGTCAACAATTTCCCCTCGGTGCTCCGAGCATTTAATAATAACTCCGCTCCTGCTCCACTCCTCACTCACTGAAATCAGAAACACCGCTCCGTCTTCACCCTTCACTCCACGGCTAAAGTATTTCAGTTTGTTTGAAATATCACAGTTCAATTCATAACACTAAAAAATAAGACAAAAAAATAACGGGAGAGTTTAAACGTGGCTTATTGGAACACTAGTGTGCAAACTTTTTTCCTACCACATGACAAGCTAATAACATGTTTTTCTGCATTAAAGGGTATAATTGCTGCTTTCTGCTGTGAAAATTTTGTTTGTGATGAAAATAACATCTTTGTCAGTTATTTTTACCTAGGGGTCAATTTTTTTTTTAAAGATTTATTTTTTTTATTTATAATATTTAGATGTAGTATAAATGTGAGGTTGCATTTTTTTTTTATTTTTGTTTGAATGCATTTTTTTTTACCCATGCATTTCTTAGGCTTTCAGCTGAAAAGTATTCAGTAGGCTATCTAGAAGGAACAAACAAATTCCTTGAGAACTATAACTTCCCACTCATGTCATCAACATCATCATAGCCTTCACATTTTTTCTTGAGTGATCCATCTCTATCAAACTAGCTAAATATGTTCAACATGTGAATTCTTTGCTAGATATGCTGTTATAGGACGGCCAGTTGGCATGAATTGCACTCGTGATGGAGCGGTGGTGGAGCACTCTTGGAGCGAGTGAAAACCACAATGCTACGACTTTTAAAAAATTCCACTCCTCGCTACATTCAATATCACACCGCTCCACTCCACGCTCCACTCCGCTCACATACTCTGATTGTGAGTAACTGCTGCTGTCATGACATATCTATTTCAGAACTAGACACTATCAAAATAATCTGCCTGAGGCCGCGGGCCAGATATTATTGCTGGTAGGCCAATTTTGGCCTGCAGGCCACCTGTTGCTGACCACTGTGGACCACCGACCACTTTTATATGCAGTGTGTCTAAAAAGCCATATAGGCTATAATATGTTATTTTTAGATAAATTGCTCAGAGGGGTTTGAACAACCAGTTAAGACAGACTAGGTTATTTATTTGTACAAATCATCCAAGCACCCCAATCCCAGCCATTTCTAATATACATTTGATTAATATTGCTAAATATTATTCAACTGTAATGAAATGAAAGATCCATCTTTGATTGTCAAAAGAATTCTAGGTGCAGTTCTCTATCAGCCAATTAGATTTCACGCAGCATTTTCATCGGTCAGTCACAGAAGTCTGATTGGTTGATAACTTTTGACAACGTTTAGTCCAGGTGCAAAAAAAAATTAATCTCTAGTTCAAGTGCACGGAGAGATTTGCGAGTGCACAGGTCACAGTTTGAGCACACACTAGTGCACACTTTGAGCGAGAGGAGAGATTTGCGATTGCAACGAACATGTTTTAAGTGCGTGCACACACTCACTCACATTCGTGCTACAACAGTGAGCTCTCGCATTTGTCAGTAAAATAAGGCCATAAGCTCTTTTTCTTTTAATGGCGGCTGGCAAAACCACTTTAAGGCACATACTGCCTCCTGCTGCACAACACCGGCTTGACAGCTGACATAAAATAAGGATCTGGCTGAGGAGAGCCAATACCATCAGTTAAAAAATTGCTTGATCTACCCCAACCCCAATCGGCTCGGGACATCCCTATTAGTTACACTACTAACACTATTAATGTTTGTATGCTCACTGACATTTGAATGGTGGATGATTTAACGACACTTACCAGGATTTCCTCACCAGCATCAAACTTGCTTTCTATCTCTTTGCCCAGGTCTCCTTCTGGCATTTTTAGGTCTTCTCTGACCTCACCGCTGTCCTGGAGCAAAGACAGGTAGCCATCCTGTATGCCAATAAGCTGAAAAGTGGAAAAACAGAAGTTTGTAAAACAATGTATGATATACTAACAGTACAATTGTGTGTAATATTCCCCATTACATACCTGGTAGTCCATTCTTTTGATGTTAGGGACGTCCATATTGTGGGTTGAGGGACAGATATCCTCATACTTTTTGCCAGAGAAGATGTCAATGCCCACCATGTGAACCTTTGAACAAAATAAAGTGAAGCATGGTGTATACGCTGTCTATTCAAAATCAGCTCACTGCATTTCATCCACTTCATGCTTCACATTGTGTGAATAAATGGCCTCCCTTTCACATGCACATACAGCTAATTTATAAAACCTTGTATAAAGGGACTTCTGGAACTCCCTTTTTTTGCAAAACAAACATTCATCTGTACATAATCCATGTAACTGGGCAGTTAACCGTTATCAATACTATGACTGCTAAATAAAATGTGTTTTGCTCTGATATACTCATCTAACAGATTTATACATCTATTAGCTAAAAAATCAATGTTACTGAATTCAAAATAAATGAAAATGATGTGCCCTAGTCCAGCTTAGTTGTCAACAACTACAGTGGCGCTTGTGGGGAAATTTTCTAAATAAGGCACCTCATACAAACATTTTAGCATACATCCCGGTATGATTTATCACTTTATAATGAAAGGAGTAGTAGTAAGACTTTAGACATTTTAAATAAAAAAAAATAATTGTTGTTTTACCAGTGTAGATTTTGGGTGTTTTTCACAAAGAGATATTTTTTGTGAGATTTTTTTAAGATATAAAATATATATATATAAAATATAAAAATATTATTTTTCAATTTTTATATACAGTGCAACAGCAAAAAAACTGGGGAAAATATTTTACATTTGTTAAGAGAGCATTTTCTATACATACAGTATATAAATAACTACAAGTCAAGCAGCAATACCAAACACGACTACACGGAGACGCCAACAGACCACTAGACCAGTCGCCTTAACCTGACTGTATATAAATATATACAGATCCATTCCAAATGATTTTTTAAACAGATCAAAACACAAGTTTGGTGAATATGGGTGATCTTTAGGCAGCTTGACGACATCAGTGAACAGTTCCTCTGTCAGAGTGAGTGTTCATACCCATAGGTATATAAACGCTATTGACCATCGCAAACTCCTATAATAACACGTTTCTTCAGCGACTGTCCATGCGACCATACTGAAATGTGCTTGTGCAAAAAGCTATAGGAGAGCACACAGACACAGTCTGTTTGTTTGCACATTAATAATAAAGTGCATCTAATAATTTACGACTCCTGTATGACACTGTAATCGTTTTAACCTCCATTACAATCATCATCCATCTAAACTGAACTGGTTTGCTTTATTCAGGCCAGACTAGTCCTGACTTCATATTTCTTATTTATAGTTTGTTCCCACCAATCACTGCTAAAGTTAAGGTTACTTATGTTTATGAAAGCACATTAGTGCTAGCCCTCCCAGAACTCATAGAGATTGCATTGCAGTACCTGCAGTTCAAATGTTTGTATGGAAGTCTATGAGAACAGTCTGGGAGATTCTCGGCCAGAGTAAAAATGCCCCAAAAAGAGGCGATACTCCACAGAACCTGACTTGATGCTGATTTGACTATATATCCAGAGGCAGAACAAGCAGTCTAGAATAGTGACAGCTGTCATAGAAAAAAAAATACCTCCCTTTTGCACATTGGTAGTGCATTACGCAATCACCCTAATGAAGAAACCGCCCGTGAACTATAATATTTTTCTACTTTGTCACAGACCATCACTGACAGGGCTCTAGACTAACTTTTTTGCACTGGCAACATAAAAGTTAGGTGCACCCAAATTTCAAACACATTGCATTTAACACCGCAGGTTACAAGTTCACTTTCTTAAAAAAAAATCACTGTCCATATAGGCAATATTGACTTGTAAATGATTAACTAACAATCTGGTCAACATAATGTTCTTTTATTTGAAGCACATTCTAGAAGAAAGGTAACTTA